>NC_084748.1:29042569-29095069 GCF_033978785.1 Entelurus aequoreus
GTACTGGTGAATATAAGCAAGCTTCATCTATTGATATTATTATTAGAAATATGAACACCATGGTAAAATACAGATTGGCAAGTCAGTCAGAAGATCTAGGTGCGAATCTCTGTTCGAATGTATTTTCGATGTTTTCATGTGCTGGCATCCCAAAAACATGCATGTTAGGTTATTTGGACACTAATTTGTCCATAATGTCTATACAGTATGTGTCCTGTGATTGACTGATGTGTGTGACTGTGTGTACATGCCACTTAGACAGGATCTGAAATCAAAGGTCAACTGTAGCGCAACAGGACATGATAGACTACTCGCTTCTGACAGTGACAAATGTTTCCTGCCACCTGCGTGAAGCCTTGTTCTATGTCTGTGTGCAGTTCAGGTGCTTATTCGTGCAACACAAACCAAAACTGTAAAACAAAAAACATGTTCACCCACAAAGCACTTGAAACGCTACACTGCTGCGAGGAGAGTGGATGCACAGACTGTTGAGTCGATTCAAGTGAAGTGAAGTAAATTCTGTTTGTTTAGAACTTTTTGTCTCGTGACTCAAAGTGCTTTACATTGAGAAACCCATTTTCTACATTTAAGCTGCATTTGACCAGTGTTAGTGGCACTGGCAGCAATGTGGGTAAAGTGTCTTGCCCAGGGACACAACAGAAGTGACTTAGGCCTGTTTACACTGCACACCAAATCACATTTTTTTGTCCTCAAGTGACACAGACGTGCTGCTCACTGCTCCCCTCACCTCCCAGGGGGTGAACAAGGGGATGGGTCAAATGCAGAGGACACGTTTCACCACACCTAGTGTGTGTGTGTGACAATCATTGGTACTTTAACTTTAACTTTACTTTAACTTTAAAATATTAGAACCCTCCCAAATATATTACACTATAAACTTAAGGGTGTAACGGTACGTGTATTTGTATTGAACCGTTTCGGTACGGGGGTTCCGGTTCGGTTCGGAGGTGTACGGAACAAGTTTCCACACGGACATATTAAGTAGCGTAACGCACGTTGTGTAAACAATGCACAACACACGGCATGCTAGCAGCTAACCGGCTACGATAGACTGACCATAAGTCCTCTTTTGACCGGACATGTCCTCTTTTGCGGAGCTGTCAGGGCGGGGTTTCTTAAATGCCTCAAATGTCCGGCATTTTGAGTTAGGGTTGCATGTATTTTCAATGTACGTTCGGTGTTAAGAAGGGGTTAAAAACAAAACTAATTGTGCGCGCAGCAGCATTCGTGAAGGAGGGGCAGAGACAGAGAGAGCGAGAGAGTTATGATAAACGCGCATGCGTCGCCAGGCTCTGCTTTTTATCCATAGATTTATCAGATTTAATTTTTTATTATCTATAGCAGGGGTGTCAAAAGTGTGCCATTTGCGGCCCACAGCTAATGTTTTAAAGGCCCACGGCACATTCTAAAAATACTATTAAAATAAACAAAAACATAACAAAAGTGAAATAAAAAAGCTTAAAGGTTAAATGTAATTTAGAAAAAGTTGCAATGTTGACTAATAAAACAAAGTTGTTGTTTTTTCTTTCAAACTGTCATTGCTCAAAACATAATATTGAATAAAAATCAATGTTATTATGAATTATTGACCTATCCAAGGCTCCGATTACTTAACATCAAAAATTCCACTAAGAAAAATATTTTTGGTGGAAGATTTTGAAAATTTGGTAAATAAATAACCCAAAAATTTATATTTTGTTGTTTTCTTATTGTACCGAAAATGAACCGAAGGTACGTACCGAACCAACATTTTTGTGTAGCGTTACACCCCTACTATAAACATACATTATAATACTTTATTTTCATGTTGAAATACACTAATTTTTAAGGTATGGCGATTGTATCTATGGTGGCGACTTTTCTTTCGTAGTTGTAGCGACTTCCTCCCAGTGAACTTTTCTGTTTGCACTTTAGCGCATGCAAGTGATGCCGAGGCCACATTGGGGCCACATGCATGTTTACACTGGAGTCTAATAAAAGTCAAATCAGATAGAGGAAAAAAAAAATCAGATTTGGGCCACTTTGGCCTGCAGTGTAAACGTACTCTTGGATAGCAGAAGCTGGATTCAAACCAGGAAACGTCATGTTTCTGGTCTGCCGGTCTACCATCTGAGCCACACCGCCCCAAGAAAAGAAAGTAAAGAAAACATCAGCTCAAAACATGTTGACATATGTCCAGTTTGTCTTTTCTGCTGCCGTTGACACAAGGAAGTGACTAATATCTGTTGACACAACCATAAACCTGGGAAGGGGTATTCATTTTTTCAAAGCATTTTAAAATTGTCATTGTTTCTCAAATTGGTAAAAAAAAATAAAAAATGGCAACGCTACACAAAAATGTGACACATTTGTTCCTGTTGTCAACCATTGCAAACACAACTTTTGACTCCACATTTATCTTTACATAAACTAATGCAATCCTTTTACACCATTATTCAATTTGCACTACTGGCTTTCAAGTCATTTTTGTTTAAAATGCAATTTCAATATTGATCGTGTGTATTTATTAGGAAAAAAGAAAGAAGGATATGGCAATTTATTTAAACTTTTTCCCCTACAATACGCATTGAGGAAAAAAGTGTGTTTTATTTGATTACTTAATTAATTGAACAAACTACTCGATGATTAGTAGAATAATTGATAGCTGCAGCCCTATTTATTTGTCCCCCAGATGGCACTACTTTTCCTTACTTAAAGCATGCAGCAAAGTGTACAAATTGACTTGTTTAGAGTGGAAAAAATATCAATGTGTAGTATTTTTACAGTAGTTTTTTTTGAGGAACTGACATTTTTTATCTTAAAGAACTCAAGTGTGATTTTTTTTTTTTCGTTTAAAAAACGACATTGTAATGGTGGAAAAAAACAATGCATTAAAAAGAATGTTCCTGCCAATCACTGACCCATCACAGGGTCTCAATAATATTAAAGGCCTACTGAAACCCACTACTACCGACCACGCAGTCTGATAGTTTATATATCAATGATGAAATCTTAACATTGAAACACATGCCAATACGGCCGGGTTAACTTATAAAGTGCAATTTTAAAATTCCCGCCACACTTCCGGTTGAAAAACTCCTTTGGATATGATTTATGCGCGGGACGTCACAAAATCCACAGAAGTGGTTGGACCCCATCGACCCGATACAAAAACCTCTTGTTTTCTTCGACAAAATTCCACAGTATTCTGGACATCTGTGTTGGTGAATCTTTTGCAATTTGTTTAATGAACAATGGAGGCTGCGCTGCAAAGAAGAACGTTGTAGGTGGGATCGATCGGTGTATTAGCGGCTAAGTACAATACTTAAAGCAACACAACAAGGACTACTTACCCTGATAGCAGACGCCTAGCCGATGCTTGCCGCCAAACCCACGGATGAAGTCCTTCGTCGCGCCGTCGATCGCTGGAACGCAGGTGAGCACGGCTGTTGATGGGAAGATGAGGGCTGGCTGGCGTAGGTGGAGCGCTAATGTTTTTATCATAGTTCTGTGAGGTCCGGTTGCTAAGTTGCTAAATTAGCCTTAGCGTCGTTAGCAACAGCATTGTTAAGCCTTACCAGGCTGAGCATTTTTAACCGTGTAGTTACATGTACATGGTTTAATAGTATTGTTGATCTTCTGTCTATCCTTCCAGTCAGGGGTTTATTTATTTTGTTTCTATCTTCATTTGAGAACGATGCTATCACGTTAGCTCAGTAGCTAAGTGTGTCACCGATGTATTGTCTTGGAGATAAAAGTCACTTTAAATGTCCATTTCGCGTGCTCGACTCTCATTTTCAAGAGGATATAGTATCCGAGGTGGTTTAAAATACAAATCCGTGATCCACAATAGAAAAAGGAGAGAGTGTGGAATCCAATAAGCCAGCTTGTACCTAAGTTACGGTCAGAGCGAAAAAAGATACGTCCATCACTGCCTCTCAAGTCCTTCACTGTAACGTTCCTCATCTACAAATCTTTCATCCTCGTTAAAATAATGGGGTAATCGTCACTTTCTCGGTCCGAATCTCTCTCGCTCTATTGTAAACAAAGGAAAATTGTGAGGGTATTACCTCCTCTGACGTCACGCTACTTCCGGTACAGGCAAGGCTTTTTTTATCAGCGAGCAAAAGTTGCGAACTTTATCGTCGATTTTCTCTACTAAATCCTTTCAGCAAAAATATGGCAATATTGCGAAATGATCAAGTATGACACATAGAATGGATCTGCTATTCCCGTTTAAATAAAAAAAAAATCATTTCAGTAGGCCTTTAATGAGCAAATGCAAGTTCAAATGCATTTCATTCACGGGTTTTTGTATAATAAATTATATTTTTATATAGGCCTGGCCCTATATTTGATAAGTTAATTAACCCAACGATAATTTTTTTATTTTCCAGCGTCAATAATCACCGTATGCATGCGTTATGGGTTACAAGTAGGGATGTAACGGTTTCAAATCTCACGGTCCGATATTATCATGGTATTAAGGCCACAGAACGATGTTGCGGTATATGTCTCAAAAAAGCTTGGTAAAAATGCCATTGTGTGTAAAATGAAGTGGCAGGAATGTTTAGGATAAACACACTACTGTAATTGAATACAAACATAAATGTTAAAATGTTTTAGTCATATCTTTTTACTACAAACAAGTATTTCTCAGTGCAAATAATTGTGCAGGAACAGCTACTGTTTTAAGCAAATGTATACTGTATATTAAAAAAAACCTTACAGTTAATGTCTTTAAAGTAACAATTGAATCATCCAGTGTAAGAAGTGTAAAACAATAATGTACACTTTAGTGTCTTTCAACTTTTACATTATGGGAAGCAGTGTCCTCTACAGAGTTTAGAAAATGTTTCTCAAAAAAGTAAACTAACAATTAGGGCTGTCAACAATAACGCATGTGATTAATTAAATAAACTTATTGCGTTATCATAAATGAATCAAAATCAATCACACCATTTGTTATGACCGCGTGTAAACTGGAAAGTTGGCACCTGTTTTACGGTCCAAAGATGAATGATGAGAGGAGGCCAATTTCACTTTAAAAGACAAGGCAGACTTTGTTGGCATAGCAGCGACAAACATTCTTATCACCGGCGCACAACAAGTTTAAAATAGCATCTTAAAGCAATGCACATACCGAGTTCCTGTGGGGCATTAAAAAGCATAACATTAATTTTGCAAAAATTAACACCTTAAATGGCATTAAAAAGCATTGAATTCAATGTCCAGAAGCATTCAATTTTGTTTATAAAATTGAAAGACTGTGCTGATAGAGGTAAGTCAATCAATTGACCAGTAAATAAAAATTAACTCAATAACTTTGCTGTCATCGATAAATTGCTCCGTCTGTCTGTCTTTTCTTCAGTTGTGGCTTTTAAACTGGTCTTGTAAGGTTTGAAAGTGTGATAAGCTCTGCCTCCATACGGCAAATGAAACGGTTCTGAGGGCCCAAAGTTAGGGGACAGAATGAAATGAATTAGAGTTCCTTCAGCTGCCAGAAAACTTTATACATAACCTGCTGTACCCATTTTAAACAACTTATACTGTAGGGTGTAAAATACAATCTATTCAAGATGTTTAATTGACTCAGCTTATATGCATCTAAAGAATGCAATTATCATTCTAAGATGTGTATTTCTTTTTTAAAGGAAGAGTAAATGCAGATGTAAATACTGCACAAACTACAGTTGTTTATGGTTGTGTTTACTATCTGTACCTTGTTTGCCTTTTTATTGCAAATGCTTTCAAAATGTGCTCTTAATTATTACTATACTTACTGTCACCAAGTTTTAAGCAAATTATTGACTTGCAGTTAAGTAAAGCATTTAAAAACGTACATGGGTACAATTCTGACAGCAAAATTGCATTTTTGTCCAAATATTGGGGTATTTTCTTAAGCAAATTTTAAATATGCAAGCTAGTAATAACCTGTGATAATTCATCTACAGCTCAATAGTGTGATTAATCTGATTTAAAAAATAATGACTTAACAGGCTTACTAACAATATAACTTCTAATAATGTAAACACCATACAAACTGATGTTTTGCTTTGCTGGCTTCAAATATCTGACGGTTTGAGGTGGCGACTTGTCCAGCCCTGCTTTCCACCCAAGTGCAGCTGGAATAAGCTCCAGCTCCCCCGCGACATCAACAGACAAGCAGTTCAAAAGAAGATGGGTGGATTGAGAATGTATCAAGTAGCTTTTTAGTTCAATCTTATTTCCTACGGTTAGGGTTAAAGGCCTACTGAAATGAATTTTTTTTATTTAAACGGGGATAGCAGATCTATTCTATGTGTCATACTTGATCATTTCGCGATATTGCCATATTTTTGCTGAAAGGATTTAGTATAGAACAACGACGATAAAGATTGCAACTTTTGGTATCTGATAAAAAAAAGGCTTGCACCTACCGGAAGTAGCGTGACGTAGTCAGTTGAACATATACGCAAAGTTCCCTATTGTTTACAATGATGGCCGCATGAAGTGAGAGAGATTCGGACCGAGAAAGTGACAATTTCCCCATTAATTTGAGCGAGGATGAAAGATTTGTGGATGAGTAAAGTGCAAGTGAAGGACTAGTGGGGAGTTGAAGCTATTCAGATAGGGAAGATGCTGTGAGAGCCGGGGGTGACCTGATATTCAGCTGGGAATGACTACAACAGTAAATAAACACAAGACATATATATACTCTATTAGCCACAACACAACCAGGCTTATATTTAATATGCCACAAATTAATCCTGCATAAAAACACCTGCGTGTTTGTTATGCTAGCTCCTAGCTCCTCTGCTAGCTCCTAGCTCCATAGAACACGCCAATACAATTCAAACACCTGATCAACACACACAATCACTCAGCCCAAAAGACCGTTTACCTAACCCAAGGTTCATAAAGCTTATATATTTTTAAAAAGTTACGTACGTGACGCGCACATACGGTCAAGTTATCGAATGTTTAGCAGCCAAGGCTGCATACTCACGGTACCTGATATTCAGCTGGGAATGACTACAACAGTAAATAAACACAAGACATATATATACTCTATTAGCCACAACACAACCAGGCTTATATTTAATATGCCACAAATTAATCCTGCATAATAACACCTGCGTGTTTGTTATGCTAGCTCCTAGCTCCTCTGCTAGCTCCTAGCTCCATAGAACACGCCAATACAATTCAAACACCCGATCAACACACACAATCACTCAGCCCAAAAGACCGTTCACCTAACCCAAGGTTCATAAAGCTTATATATTTTTAAAAAGTTACGTACGTGACGCGCACGTACGGTACGGTACGTGTTATGCTAGCTCCTAGCTCCTCTGCTAGCTCCTAGCTCCATAGAACACGCCAATACAATTCAAACACATGATCAACACACACAATCACTCAGCCCAAAAGACCGTTCACCTAACCCAAGGTTCATAAAGCTTATATATTTTAAAAAAAGTTACGTACATACGCAAAAAAAAGCCAAAGCTGCATACTCACAGTAGCACGTCTGCGTCTTTGTCATCCAAATCAAAGTAATCCTGGTAAGAGTCTGTGTTGTCCCAGTTCTCTACAGGCGTCTGTGTATCCAAATCAAAAGTCCTCCTGGTTAGAGTCTCTGTTATCCGAGTTCTTCCATCTTGACTGCATCTTTCGGGAATGTAAACAAAGAAGCGCCGGCTGTGTACTGTTGTGGCTGACTACGTTCGAAAAATACGTCCATTTCGCACCGACAACTTTCTTCTTTGCTTGCTCGGCTTCCTTCTCCATAATGCAATGAACATGATTGAAACAGATTCACGAACACAGATGTCCAGAATACTGTGGAATTATGAAATGAAAACAGAGCTTTTTCGTATCGGCTTCAATGTGGAAGGCATACCCGTGTTCGCCGGGCTACGTCACACGCATACGTCACACGCAGAGGCGTTTCGAACCGGAAGTTTAGCGGCAAATTTAAAATGTCACTTTATAAGTTAACCCGGCCGTATTGGCATGTGTTATAATGTTAAGATTTCATCATTGATATATAAACTATCAGACTGCGTGGTCGGTAGTAGTGGGTTTCAGTAGGCCTTTAATCGATATAGACCAAAACTGATACCATGGTATTTTTAATCTGAATGGCGGTGTACGGTATACAGTGTTTCCCATAAACTGCCAAGATACCTGTGGCTATGGGCGTGACTATGGGCGTGGTCACCATGACATCATTGAGTAATTTGCATAATTTACTACAATGATATGATTTTCTCTAAAAAGGCTCAAAAAATGTATACTTACTAATTAATAATAACAGTTTTGTTTTAAACGTCCATCCATCCATCCATCCATCCATCCATCCATCCATTTTACAATATAATTACAACACTTTATGTACATATTTATATACAGATTTGAACAATAACTTATTCACTGAAATATATTTATTAATTGTGGTTCTTGCAAAAAATATATCTTATAAAATATAAAAGCTAAAATGTTTCTTAAAGCTCTGCCCCTTTAATTAGTGCATACTAAACAATTTAACTTTAGCCTACTACTACAACCATGTTATTTACCAGCAACATAAAGTGAAACAGAGGCAGAGGTGTCCTGCCACAGTCAGTAACAAATAAACAGAAAACCGTAGTGGTCAAATACAAATAAGGCAACAAGAGAAGTATCCTACACTTCTCTTTTGTAAAGTAAATCTGAATAGCCTATATGGGCATCTACATCAACTATATGATTTTCCTGAGGAGCTGGACAGGACAAAAAAAATAAATATATATATATATTTAAATTTTTTAAATTTTTTATTTTTTAAATTTATTTGTGGCAGACGTAATTCTTTCGTGGCGGGCCGCCACAAATAAATGAATGTGTGGGAAACACTGGTTTATACCGGTATCTTAAACGTGCAAAGTGCTTAAGGTTGCCTAAGTGTTTTACGGCTCGATAACTGGTGTTGAGAGTACTCAGATTATTTTTGTTGCACAGTAAGTAGTAACGTAATCTGTTTATTCTCATAAAGTAATTAGTTAGCAATTTTTGTTCATTACGTTAGGTTTATAGCCTCACTCTTGTGTGCGGGTATAGGCCGTCTGCTGTTAAGTTAAGTTTAAAAGTACTTTTCAGCCAATCAGCCGCTATACTGCAGTATCTTAGTCCGTACAGTCTATGGCAGGGGTGGGCAATTAATTTTTACCGGGGGCCGCATGAGCAACCCGAGCACTGCTGGAGGGCCACATCGACAATATTTCAATTAAATTTTGCTCAATATTATTTTTGATATATACCGTAAGATAAATAATAATAATAATAATTAATAATAATAGTAATACTTCAACATAGTGTGTATAACAGCATTCCATGACTAATATAAATAAATTAACATTAATAATAAATGACAGTAAAATAAGCACACGTATGACTGAGGAGTCATAGTGTAACTTTGTGTGGTGTTTGAGTTGTCCGACTTTTTGTGTGGCCATAAACGCACCAGTGGTTTAGTGCTATGCGTGTTGGTGACAGATGACAAGTTGGTTTTGGCCTGGTTTGTACGGCAGAAAATGACTAGTTTTTCGAGATAGAAGACTTTTACTTATGTTTTTGGTGTGGTTATGGCCGAATATAAACAGTTTTGCTCAATAAAGTGATCGATATCATTCCTGGCCTCGAAGCTTCTCGATAGACGTTACAATAATTGAACGGTGTTCAATTGAACGGTGTTGACGAACACCGTTAGGGCCGCTTGTTGTCACTGTCACTCAAAGTTGCATTGCAAAATTACATAGAATAAATATGTTTATTTTGTTTAGAATTCAGATGGGATTTGATTTGGTGCGCGGCATATATTTGCTGCGCGCAGCAGACGCTTGAGCAGTGCGCAATTGCGCAGGCACGCACCTTAGAGGGAACGTTGCTTTGCAGTCCATGTCTTGTTGGAAACACGCCATTCGTCATCAACTTTTCTCTTTTTAGCGTCTCGGGTGTAAACCGTGCATCACTTGTCGCTGCATGTGCACCTTCACTCGCAGGTTACACACGGACACACGCCCATAAATAATACTTTTCAAAATAAAAGCAGCACAGTTGTATTGCGCGCACGACATAGATGTTTTTTCAACTTTATTTTGTAATTAATGATTGCAGCTGTTCACATTCACTCACAATCACGCATACGTCCACACGGAAGTAATACAAATAACGATTTTCAAAACAAAAGCAGCACCGTTGTATTGCACACTCGACATAGATACTTTTTAAAATGTATTTTGTAATTTATAATTGGCCTCACACGGGCCGGACAGGGACGCACAAAGGGCCGGATTCGGCCCGCGGGCCGCAGAATGCCCAGGGCTGGTCTATGGGGAGAGGCACTTTTAAACCAAGTTGTAGTTAAACATTCGACACACAGAGCAAGCAGCAGAGAGGACCTACTGTTACCATCATGCGCTGCGTCAGAAAAAGCCTCTGTACACACAAAGCGCGGGGATGAGCCAAAGAAGATGCCCTGTGCTTTGTCAGTCTAGCGCAAGAGCAAACAGCCGTAACAAAGGCACATCAAAAGATACCGGTATGGCGGTATAGTCTCAAATATATGCAGTATTTTTTAAATATACCGGTATTATAGTTAATACCGGTATACCACCCAACCCTACCTGCGTTAAACTTTTTTTTTTTTTGTGATTTCCCCCCGTGTAGTACGCCGTGACTGGCTGGCTCTGTGTCGCCTCGGAAACACTCAAAAAAAAGTGTCACCCTTTGCTTTGCAGAAAGCACTTTCTTACCTCGGCAAGTACAAAAACGAGTACAAAAACACTTCACTTCTTGCTTACGCCGTGTCACGCCCCCACCTTGCCGGTCCCGCGCTACGCAGAGGATTCTGGGAGATGTAGTTTATTTACAGACCTGGCCAATGCTAAAATGCCAGAAGGAAACTACACTCACCAAGTTTTCGTTTGATACCGTCATCCATCACAGTATTATTTAGAAGACTTTGAAACCGAAATACCCCAGTATTTATAATACCTTTACAACCCAAGTTACAAGAGCGGTCACTCTTTTGCATCGGTTTTAGCAGCTGCGGGCGCAATAGTGATAACCGCTGTAAAACTCCCGACGGTTAGTATTATCGGAATAAATTAAGATGATCGCATAAACCGTGATTGACAACTGAACTTTGATAAACCTATGGAAGGACTAGCGTTAACTTGCTAGATAGCTTAAGTGCTAACATGAAAACAAGTGACATGAACATATTTTCCTATAAGAAACGTCATAACCCAATCTTAATTTGAAGAAACACATTACTGTTTAAACAACTAAAATACAGTATTCATATTGAACATAAAGGCTGTGCTGCCTTTGCACAAAGTGATCAATATGAACTCCACAATGTCGTGTTGAAGAAGAAGAACGTCCATTCAACAGGAAGTGAACTCGCGTGACGTCACATAAACTGGAAGTAAAAAGAACTGGTCACTCACGCATTTATTTAAAAAAAAACATTCTAAAAAATTAACAATTTAAAATGGAAGATACACATATTTAAACACAAATACAAATACTATGGCTCTTATGAAGCCAGAACACAATTTAATGCTTCCTCTGCCAAGAAAGTATCATGTGTTGTGTTGGGTTATTAAAATAAAATACAACCTGATTAAAAGTTTTGCATGTGTGTATAAATACTTTTTGAGCACATTCAACAATATTGCAATAATAATGGTAACTGTGATCATTTTGTTCACAATAACTTTATTTAGCGATTTAATTGATTGTTTTGGTTGTGTATAAATTAGGGTCCTCCACCTTTTCCTAACAGAGACTGAACCTATTTTATTGCTTTTGGTTGTAATTGTTATTCATGTGCAAAACTTTGCTGACAGGGTATATTTTGTTTTTATTAAGGCTGCAGCTAACGATTATTTTTCTATCGATTAATCTATAGATTATTTTTTCGATTAATCGGTTAATCTATAGATTATTTTTTCGATTAATCTATAGATTATTTTTCCTTTTACCGATTATTTTTTTTATTCAAAATGAAGATGAAAAAATAAATGTAGGCCAGTTTTTTCGAAAGGCATGGCTTTTATTTACAAAAAAAAAGAAGTATGGCCACTCAGTCAACATTGACAACAACATGACTAAATATTCTGTAACAATGTAAACATTTAAAACTTTTAACCTTTAACAAAATTAAAAGTAGCTTATTTGCTTTTTAATGTGCAAATATAAAAGTCAACATCCAGTGCAAATCTTAATATTCTGCAATAGTATAAGCATTTCAAAAGTAAAAGTATTGCTTATTTTGCTTTAAAATGTGCAAAAATAAAGATAAACATCCAATACAAAAAAGTGCCAATCTAAATATTCTGGAGCACTGTAAACATTAAGTATTGCTTTTAAAATGTGCAAAATAAACATCCAGTCCAACACAGTACACAATAACCAATTCTACTCATTCCAGTGAGTGACTAACAGTTGTAATGAAGAAAGGTTAGCATGTCTACATGCTCTGCTTCTTTTCTTGTTTACAATATTCCCAGCAGCTGAAAATAGGCGCTCAGAAGGGGTCGATGTGGCTGGAACTGAGAGGTAATTAGCCTTCACCTCAAGCCAGGACTGCGAGTGAGCTGAGCTGCAGTTTAAGTTTCTAGAAGGTCAACGGGCTCATAGTGATGTTACTAGTAGTTGACTGGGAGGTGTTTATTATCATTTGGGGAGAGTCCGCTGCCTGATGCTCACCTGCTAAACACCTATCTGCTCCACGCTGAAGCGCTGACTACATGCGCTCTGAATACGCACTGCTGATTGGCTGATAATGCTTCGTGTGTACCAATCAGATGGTTGTGTGGGTGGGACAATGCTGCGTGCTGAGACAGAGGCAGGAGCGAAGCAGCTTGTTAAGACTTTAGCAGTTAAAGTTAGCTTTAGCTTAGAAACTCGTTCGGTACACCCCCGTACCGAACCGAAAGCCCCGTACCGAAACGGTTCAATACAAAACACGTACCGTTACACCCCTAGCAGATACAAATGACACATTCATGTTTTTGTGTAATGATGACAACGTATGCTCACGCGGACGATTGACTAGTTGATGGTTGATGGTTTTCTTTTCAAATGTTCGTTCATAGCCGTTGTGCTGCTATGATAGGCCATTTACGCTCGACACAGTGTGCATTCAACAACATTATTAGGCTGTGTATTGAAATACTTCCACACTTTTGACGACTTTTGGCGTGATTTTTCCCCCTCGCTCGCATCGTCTGCTTTGATCGTCTGCTTTGATCGTCTGCTTTGCGCTTCGCCATGACGGTAGTGTGACGTAAATATGCGACGCGTCGACGCACAAAAACGGCGTCGACGTATTTACGTAACCGATGACGTCGACTACGTCCACATCGTTTCAGCCTTAGTTTTTATTTCCCCCCAATTTTTATTTTGATTGATTGAAACTTTTATTAGTAGATTGCACAGTTCAGTACATATTCCGTACAATTGACCACTAAATGGTAACACCCGAATAAGTTTTTCAACTTGTTTAAGTCGGGGTCCACGTAAATCAATTCATGGTAACCCGTATAATTAAAAGTTTAAATTGCAATTACAATGTTAAGTTATACAAGAAATGCAAGTTCATTGCATTTGACAGGGTATACAATATTGCGGTTAATATAATAATGATAATAATATTGTTTATTGGCAATAATTTGTAGGTTAATACATTGTGCAGCAAAATTTGTTATCAGCACAGGCTTATTTTTACAGTAGTTTTTGAGAGGCTGAAATTGTCTTTAGACCTTGAGTGTCAGTTTTTATTCAAATCTGACGCTGCAGTTAAGCATTGACCCATCTCAGGGTATAATAATAACAAGTATATACTCCTTGAAGTGTATCTTATGAAGGAGGAATTATTAAAAAAAATAAAAAAATGAACACAAATTTCTATAGCAATGTTGACAATTTTCTTTTTTTTTTCTTTTTTTTTTACAAACATGTTAGTGAATTTGAAGTACTTTATTAAGAGTTCATTAGAAATTTAAGCAAAATAGAGTGCAGTACTTGATTGTAACCAGCAGCTGCACTTTTTCTCTGACTCTAAACTCATTTTTGGTGTAAAGCTGCTAATGGTTCGAACTCTCATGAAATAGGAGTAATTAGTTGCTTGGACTGCACTATTGTTGTTGCTATCTGAAAAGGAGGATACCAAAAAAGAATATAATATGAGTTATTTTGGTACCCCACGCAGCTTTTGACAATGGATACTCCAAAAATATGTACTGAACTTCTTAGTAAAAATGGTGATTTGTCTTCCATTATCCTATATACAAGTTTTACCACCGCTAAGATGTTTAGACAATGGATTCTGACCATACATTTTTTTATGGCCTTTTAAATTCTTTCTCTGAGCTGTTGAATGTTTGTGGCCCTGAATTGCTTCTATCCCGTGCCACAATTTTCTCTTTTTTTTTTCTTTTGGTATTTTCCTCCTTAGTTGCACCCGTGGTAGGAAGAGTGGGTCACTGAGGCTTTGCGCGAATGTTTGGATTGAGATTGTTTTACATAGTTGGATTGTGTAATTGCGAGGTGTGTCGCCGCTGTAGCTGCTCTGCTGTCTCCATTGTGGAGACACAAGCAGCAAAAGGGCGGGTATGAAGGACGGATAGTTAGTCAAAAGGGATTATTGCAGACTTGCTCACAGATTTACTGATGTTAGTTGATCTGTATGCGGGACTTTTCAATAAAACAAAGAAACAACATGCAAATTTTCTTAGATTTGTCAGACTCCAGCCCAGCTGTTACCCTGAACAGGCTAAGCACTACAGAACAGAAATCCCTTGATGTAAAATGTAGACGTATAATGGTTTCTATCAGGAGTGTCACGATATCAGCATCAACATGAGTAATGAATGATACTTTACTACGGCTTGCATCTAAACCAGTGGTTCTTAACCTTGCTGGAGGTACCGAACCCCACCAATTTCATATGCGCATTCACTGAACCCTTCTTTAGTGAAAAATAAAATGGTTTTTTTTTCACATTCAAGACAAAAGTTATATGATTTTTTACTGGTGCACAAAATGAACCGTGCATGAACATCACCTTGTTCAAAGAACAAAACCAACACAGTGCATGAACTCACAACAAATTACACACCTGCAAAATAGTTTGACTTCTGCTGTTGCCGTATCCATAATATGCAGATAGGGAGATGTTTTTATGTACACGATGAGTCGGGTGTGGCTTGAGGCTCCACCGAACCCCTGAGGCCGACTCACCGAACCCCTAGGGTTCGATCGAACCCAGGTTAAGAACCACTGATCTAAACTCTCCGATAGAAGCAGTTGCAGCACATTTACTCGTGCAAAGCTGGACAGCCTGTTAACATCTTAATGCCCTCCCGGAGGCACACAAGGTGTGTGTTTTCTTTTATTTTAATGAAGTCAATCAATCAATCAATGTTTATTTATATAGCCCTAAATCACAAAAGTCTCAAAGGGCTGCACAAGCCACAACGACATCCTCGGCACAGAGCCCACACAAGGGACGTCGATGTGAATGACTATGAGAAACCTTGGGGAGGATCGCATGTGTGGGTAACCCCCCCTCTAAGTACAGTCCCTAGTGGATCCAACATAACAGTGAGAGTCCAGTCCATAGTGGGGCCAGCAGGAGACCATCCCGAGCGGAGACAGGTCAGTAGCGCAGAGACGTCCCCAACCGTTGCACAGGCGAGCGGTCCACCCCGGGCCCCAACTCTGGACAGCCAGCACCTCATCCATGGTCACCGGAACCGGAATAACCCGGCGAGGGGGCAAAGGAGAAAAGAAAACGGCAGATCAACTGGTCTAAAAAAGTCATTTGCAGAAGGTGTACATGGTAGGCTATATGCTACTAGGAGCTAGCAGCTACACAACAGATAAGCACACAATAGCACACAAGCTAGACGTACGTAACAAGTGTCCTTAATTGAAAAATATTGCAGTCAATATAAAGAATTAGCAAATAATTATAGGCAGGTTTATAAGCGGTAGAAAATGGATGGATGGATGGAATTTGTACACAAGGCAATTTAAAGTGCTTTACAGAAAATTACAAGAAGGCAAAAA
This sequence comes from Entelurus aequoreus, assembly GCF_033978785.1. NCBI lineage: Eukaryota > Metazoa > Chordata > Actinopteri > Syngnathiformes > Syngnathidae > Entelurus > Entelurus aequoreus. The sequence goes on from NC_084748.1 coordinate 29,058,674, forward strand.
TTAAAATATAAAATAATACAAATAATCAAAATTTCAATTTAAAATCAGACAATAAAATTGACATTAAAAACAATCATAATTCAAAATCAATCAAAGAGTGGAGATAGGCGCCCCGTAAAGGGCTACCAAAAAATATTTGTTCCTTAGTTGTGGTCAGTTTCTACAGCACAAAAATTATGACTGAAGTGGTGAAGCTGTATTTTCATTTGCACTTCAGTTTGACAGTTTATTTCCAAAAAATATATTATTATTAGCAATATTTGTTATTAATTTAGTTCAAATGTATTTGTTTTAGTGCAGGTGGGATAGGCGTCAGCGCCCCCGAGAAGGACAAGCGGTAGACGATGAATGGATGTATTTATTTTAGTACTGTGTGATTGCATGTACTGTAAATGGTCTTTTCATCAGTTTTTATGAGTCCCTTTTTATGCAGTATATTTGATCAATATTTATTTTTGTAATGTGCCTGACCTAAGCTTTGATCATAATCTTTGTGATTAACATATGGTTTCATATCATTTGACAGTTTATCCTGTAAGTAAGTTAGATATAATTATATTATAGTATTATAACAATACTAGTAATGTAACGGTATTATAAAGATCGTGGTATTTCGGATTCAAAGTCTTCTAAATAATACCGTGATGGTATCAAACAAAGTGTAGTTTTTTTTTTTGGCGTTTTCACATTGTTAATTGTTACACTGGATGTTTACATTGTTACTTTAAAGACATCAACTATAATTTATTCTTTTAAATATTTGCTTACAACAGTAGATGTTCCTGCACAAGTACTTGTACTTAGAAATACTTGCCTGTAGTAAAAAATATGATAAGAACATTTTAGCATTGTTTGTGTTCAATTATAGTAAGCGTGTTTATTCTAAACATTCTTGCCACTTCATTTCACACACTATGGAATTTTTGCCAAGCCTTTTTTTTGGACTACTGCGGCCTAAATACAGTGATAATGTTGTATTGTGACATGTTGATACCGTTACATCTCGAGGTGGGAATCTTTGGGCACCTCACAATTCAGGAGCTACGATTTCATTCCAAATCAATTATTGATGCATCTTTAATTTATGTATATTGATGCAGTTTTACATTTATTTTTGTTTCACTAAATAATGTATTATTTATCACTTGCAACTTAAAAAAACCCCAATTCATTTGGAACAAGAAACAGTTAAATGATTTCCCACATTTATTAAATGAATGAAAATGTGTGCAAAACTTGACCATAGATACCCGATAGTAATGGAGCTGCTTAGATCTCTCGGTGAGGTGGCTCGCTGCAGTCAGCCAAATTTTAAAACTGTCTGCATTACACTATTTACAATAATCTGGTCAGGATGCCACTTAGGGCACGTCCAACCGGTAGGAGGCCACGGGGAAGACACAGGACACGTTGGGAAGACTATGTCTCCCAGCTGGCCTGGGAACGCCTTGGGATCCCCCTGGAAGAGCTGGACGAAGTGGCTGGGGAGAGGAAAGTCTGGGCTTCCCTGCTTCGGCTGCTTTCCCTGCTTCGGCTGCTGCCCCCGCGACCCGACCTCGGATAAGCGGAAGAAGATGGATGGATGGATGAAATAGATTATTGACGTTTACTAATCAATTCTATAATCGTCCATGTCTGAACTGCGATGCATCTAAAAATTGATTATTTCCCCCACCTCAAGTTATATTCCTATTGAATACGATTACAATCAAGAGCAGACCTGGGCATTCTGCGGCCCGCGGGCCGCATCCGGCCCTTTGTGCGTCCCTGTCCGGCCCGCGTGAGGCCAATTATAAATTACAAAATACATTTAAAAAAGTATCTATGTCGAGTGTGCAATACAACGGTGCTGCTTTTGTTTTGAAAATCGTTATTTGTATTACTTCCGTGTGGACGTATGCGTGATTGTGAGTGAATGTGAACAACTGCAATTACAAAATAAAGTTGAAAAAACATCTATGTCCTGCGCGCAATACAACTGTGCTGCTTTTATTTTGAAAAGTATTATTTATGGGCGTGTGTCCGTGTGTAACCTGCGAGTGAAGGTGCACATGCAGCGACAAGTGATGCACGGTTTACACCCGAGACGCTAAAAAGACAAAAGTTGATGAGGAATGGCGTGTTTTCAACAAGACATGGACTGCAAAGCAACGTCCCCTCTAAGGTGCGTGCCTGCGCAAATGCGCACTGCTCAAGCGTCTGCTGCGCGCAGCAAATATATGCCGCGCACCAAATCAAATCCCATCTGAATTCTAAACAAAATAAACATATTTATTCTATGTAATTATGCAATGCAACTTTGAGTGACAGGACAACAAGCGGCTTTAACGGTGTTCGTCAACACCGTTCAATTGAACACCGTTCAATTATTGTAACGTCTATCGAGATGGTTCGAGGACAGGAATTATATCGATCACTTTATTGAGCAAAACTGTTTATATTCGGACATAACCACACCAAAAACATGAGTAAAACACTTCTATCTCGAAAAACTAGTCATTTTCTGCCGTACAAACCAGGCCAAAACCAACTTGTCATCTGTCACCAACACGCATACTAAACCACTGGTGCGTTTACGGCCACACAAAAAGTCGGACAACTCAAACACCACACAAAGTTACACTATGACTCCTCATAGTCATACGTGTGCTTATTTTACTGTCATTTATTATTAATGTTAATTTATTTATATTAGTCATGGAATGCTGTTACACACACTATGTTGAAGTATTACTATTATTATTAATTATTATTATTATTATTATTATTATTTATCTTACGGTATATATCAAAAATATTATTGAGCAAAATTTAATTGAAATATTGTCGATGTGGCCCTCCAGCAGTGCTCGGGTAGCTCATGCGGCCCCCGGTAAAAATTAATTGCCCACCCCTGATCAAGAGGAAGGTAGCTAATTAGTCAAATAGCTTTGAGGTTTTATTTCCGCAATTTTTATTGTCCGTTGTTTTACTAAAACAATACTTTTTTTTTATCAGCACAAGGCCTTTTAAATGGATAAAAGTTGAATACTTAATTTTGGTTTCGTACGCTCGTAATAAGCAACACAGTTAACAGTAAAAGTACATATTTCTGAATGATTGGTCATATTTGTTAGTTATCTTATGATAAAATATCTTAAGCTGCATTCAAAATCAGATGGCTAAATTAGAGCCCCTGAACAGATTTATGCTTCATAATGCGATTAGTCGACTAATTGTTAAGATAATCGATGTTTAATCGACTATCAGAATAGTTGCTAGTTGCCGACCTATTCTCCATAACGATTACCCGTGTAAGACTGGATTTTCCGTTTGGACCACGGCAAAAACAAGACTCAAAATTAGGTAAAAAAAAAAAACCTTGTACACATCAAACCACATAATTATCGTCTTCTGTCTGGGGAAACAAACTTTATGCTCAGTCAGTATTTGTTTTGTACAGTTTTTTTCCTCTCATTTTGCTTTAGATTACTTTGAGTTCTGGAGTGCAGCGGTTTGACTGTGAGCTCAAGAAATTTGATGAGCACTGCTGTAGAACATAGAACATTCCAATGTTTAATGTCTGCTGTATGTCCCACAGATGAGCATTCTCACCCGAGCAGCTGATGGCATGCTGCCCTGCAGGCCGTCGGAGAGAGGGCGAGTCTGAATGGCGCCCTAGTTCCGCCCCTCATCTCCCTGTCTGAAAACGCCTTGACCCCTTCTCTCAGGAACCGCAGAGCGCCCCGCCGACCTCTCCACTATGGATATACGGAGCGACGACACAGAGGGCTGCTATTACAACCGCACCGTCAAGTTTTTCTACGAAAAGAGTAACAAGACCATCAGCGACCACTGGCGTGGCCGCGACTACGTGGTCGTCACGCTGGGCATGACAGTCTGCTTCATTGTCATCTTTTCCAACCTTCTGGTTATTGGGGCCATTTTAAAAAATAGACGCTTCCACTTTCCCATCTACTACCTTTTGGGTAACCTGGCCTTGGCAGACCTCTTCTCAGGTACGTCGTACGCTCAATTAACACACACAGTAAATTGGGGACTTTTTGTCTTTTCAGGTACATTTTTGCTCTATTTTTGGCCATAACTATGAATGTGTTGCTCTAAATGGAATGATTATTTCCCAAGAGGGTTTTTTTAATGTTAAATTGTAATATTTTTATTCAAAATTATTTTTAGAAATCAACAATACACTTTGAAATAATTTTAATCCAGTTAAAGCCTTCAGGGAGACAAGACATTTTTTGAATTTCTTTTTCCTTTTTGCTGAAATCTCTTAAACAACTTCTGTTTACAAAAAAACAAAAAATGTAATGTTTTTTTCCAACCATTTTTTTTTACCTAATTATAAAGTTACAAGTTAAAGTCCCAAAGGTAGTCACAAACACTAGGTGTGGTGAAATTATCCTCTGTATTTGACCCACCCCCATTTTCACCCCCTGGGAGGTGAGGGGGGCAGCGAGCAGCAGCGGTGGCCGTGCTCAGGAATCATTTTGGTGATTTGACCCCCAATTCCAACCCTTGATGCTGGGTTTGAACTCACGACCTTCCAGTCTCAGGGCGGACACTCTAACCACAAGGCCACTGAGCAGGTCTATGGCAGATTTTATTTAAAATCACTTATTTTCCATACAGTAAATGTTAAAGGCCTACTGAAATGATTTTTTTAAATTTAAACGAGAATAGCAGATCCATTCTATGTGTCATACTTGATCATTTCGCGATATTGCCATATTTTTGCTGAAAAGATTTAGTAGAGAACAACGACGATAAAGTTCGCAACTTTTGGTAGCTGATAAAAAAAGCCTTGCCTGTACCGGAAGTAGCGTGACGTCACAGGAGGCAATATTCCTCACAATTTTCCTTTGTTTACAATGGAGCGAGAGAGATTCGGACCGAGAAAGCGATGATTACCCCATTAATTTGAGCGAGGATGAAAGATTCGTAGATGAGGAACGTTACAGTGAAGGATTAGAGAGGCAGTGATGGACGTATCTTTTTTCGCTCTGACCGTAACTTAGGTACAAGCTGGCTCATTGGATTCCACACTCTCTCCTTTTTCTATTGTGGATCACGGATTTGTATTTTAAACCACCTCGGATACTATATCCTCTTGAAAATGAGAGTCGAGCACGCGAAATGGACATTCAGAGTGACTTTTATCTCCACGACAATACATCGGTGACACACTTAGCTACTGAGCTAACGTGATAGCATCGTTCTCAAATGAAGATAGAAACAAAATAAATAAATCCCTGACTGGAAGGATAGGCAGAAGATCAACAATACTATTAAACCATGTACCGTATTTTCCGCACCATAAGCCGCACCTAAAAACCACAATTTTTGTCAAAAGCAGACAGTGCGGCTAATAACCCGGTGCGCCTTATATATGGATTAATATTCATATTTATTTTCATAAGGTTTAGGTCTCGCAACTACGGTAAACAGTCGCCATCTTTTTTCCCCGTAAAAGAGGAAGCGCTTCTTCTATGGTAAGCAACCGCCCCCATAGAAGAGGAAGCGCTTCTTCTTCTACTGTAAGCAACCGCCAAGGTGAGCACCCGCCCCCGTAGAAGAAGAAGCTTGCGGATATTTAATTTCATTTGTGTGTTTCTGTAAAGACAACAAAATGTCTCCTACTAAGAGACACGCGTACAAGGTTCCACTGACTTTTGATATTCATGTGAACCGCACTGTGGATACAACGGGAACACGTACGGTGAATATTCGCACCACAGGGAATGAGAAGTCGTCCTACTGTGGTTCTAGCTTGCCATGCTAACGGCCAGAAACTTCCACCCACGGTGATATTCAAAAGGAAGACCTTGCCAAAAGAGAACTTTCCAGCCGGCGTCATCATAAAAGCTAACTCGAAGGGATGGATGGATGAAGAAAAGATGAGCGAGTGGTTGATAGACGTTTACGCGAAGACACCGGGTGACTTTTTTCACGCAGCGCCGTTCCTGTTGATCTACGACTGCATGCGCGTCCACATCATCGATGGTGTCAAAAAACAAGTGAAGCACACCGAAGAAGAAGAATTCGAGGGATTTGTAGATGAGTAATAACTTCAGAAAGTGAGCTTTAAATGTTTATTTTGTGTGTTGTGTGACACTAACGTATGAGCAACGTTGAGTTATTGATGTTGCTATTGCTCTGCACTATTTTGAGTGTTACTATTTTTGTGATTGCACATTTGCACATTACATTTTGGGAGTGAACAGAGTTGTTAGAACGCTGGTTTGTAATATATTATTAAAGTTTGACTGACCTATCTGACTGTTTTGTTGACATTCCCTTTAGCGTAGCGTAGGTGCGGCTAATAGCACGGGGCGGCTAATAGGTACACAAAGTTTTGAAATATGCCGTTCATTAAACGTGCGGCTAATAACACGGGGCGCCTTATGGTACGGAAAATACGGTACACGGTTAAAAATTCTCAGCCTGGTAAGGCTTAACAATGCTGTTGCTAACGACGCTAAGGCTAATTTAGCAACTTAGCAACCGGACCTCACAGAACTATGCTAAAAACATTAGCGCTCCACCTACGCCAGCCAGCTCTCATCTTCCCATCAACAGCCGTGCTCACCTGCATTCCAGCGATCGACGGCGCGACGAAGGACTTCATCCGTGGGTTTGGCGGCAAGCATCGGCTAGGCGTAGTAAGTAGTCCTTGTGTTGCTGTAAGTATTGTACTTAGCCGCCAATACACCGATCGATCCCACCTACAACGTTCTTCTTTGCAGCCTCCATTGTTCATTAAACAAATTGCAAAAGATTCACCAACACAGATGTCCAGAATACTGTGGAATTTTGTCGAAGAAAACAAGAGGTTTCTGTATCGGGTTCGACGGGGTCCAACCACTTCCGTGGATTCTGTGACGTCACGCGCATAAATCATATCCAAAGGAGTTTTTCAACCGGAAGTGTGGCGGGAATTTTAAAATTGCACTTTATAAGTTAACACGGCCGTATTGGCATGTGTTTCAATGTTAAGATTTCATCATTGATATATAAACTATCAGACTGCGTGGTCGGTAGTAGTGGGTTTCAGTAGGCCTTTAAAGTGCTGGAGTACTTGGGTAAATATCAGGTCTGAATATACATACGATTGGTAATAAAACACATTTTGATGCATTATTTTATCAGTTAGAGTTCGGGTAACTAATTTTATAAAATGTTTTCAATTAGAATAACTGACGTACAGTAATAAGATCAAATGAGCATTCATAGTAGGAGTGTCCTGATACAACCTTTTCACTTCCAATACAATACCGATACCGATATAAACCCGATACGATATCAGCACAAATCTTGCATTATTTTGTATTCTGGTATTTTAGAAAGGGTTTGATCAAGTATTTTTTTAAGTTTTTTTTTAGCCTTTATTTAACCAGGTAAAAATCACATTGAGATCAGAGATCTCTTTTCCAAGGGAGACCTGTTAAAAGACTAACTTTATGACAGATTGTTGCTGTCGAAGAAGAATGATCATTTGTTTCTGTCGATACCAGTGGTCACAATAATTCATTAAAATAAGGTCATGACTCACAGTAAAATTTTGAAATTATTCAATTAAGGACACTTCTTGCATATGTCTAGCTTGTGTGGTAGCTGTTGTGTAGCTCCGAGCTCCTAGTAGCCTACCATGTTTACCTTTTGTAAACGACTTGACTAAAACACAAGAAAAGATTAACTTTGTGTGCCTATTGGAGAATATTTCAATGTTAACTGTTTGTCCAGCTTTGTAAGATCGCTTGTACCAGAGATTTTACATGCAAGCCGATATCGTATATACAATTTATCGATATATATTTGCAAAATATAACAACGTTTTCCAGTTTGAACTTTAAGTATCTTGTCTTTGCAGTCTATTCAATTGAAATGATTTGCAAATCATTGTATTCTGTTCTTATTTACGTGCCAAATTCACTGGTTTTGGACTCTGTAAGTGAACTGTTGTCATTGTGTGGAGAAGAGACATTTATTTGGGAAAAATCATGAGTCCGGTAGCGCTAATTTATCCCCAACACACCACACCGCCCCGTTCTAAACTCAACAATGCCGAGACGGTCAATTGAAACAGCGACTAAACTACGAAGCTAAAACTAGCAAAAACAATCCATACACCCGCAACACATCTCATCTGTTTGTGTAGTTGTGAACGACATCATCGATGTTAAATTAATCTAGAAACAATGGTCGCAACTTGAGAGGCTCACACTTTTTTTTTTACAGCCTCAATTCACCTCTTTATTCGTCAAGCTGAGAACAACAGCACAGCACACTTCCCCCTCCACAATAATAGTGCGGTGTGCCACATCTGGTGTGACTGTTCTAACCAAATAAACCAAGGCTCGGTTGGTAGAGTGGCCGTGCCAGCAACTTTACGGTTCCAGGTTCGATCCCCGTTTCTGCCATCCTAGGCAGTGCCCTTGGGCAAGATACTTTACCCACCTGCTCCCAGTACCACCTACGCTGTTTTAAATGTAACTTAGATATTGGGTTTCACTATGTAAAGGGCTTTGAGTCACTAGAGAAAAGCGCTATATAAATATAATTCACACAAAAAAATCACTAAACCTAAAATACTGGTCAAAAATGTCCAAAGATGTGACACCAATACTTGTGAGTATTTTTGCATTTAATTAACAAACATTTTATTAAATTGTATTTTACTCAAAAAGCACACACTCAATGGTGATAAAATAAGTGTAAAAGGTAACACTAAATTAAAAACAAAATGTAAAAACTGAATTTTTTTTTTTTTTAATTGCTATTGTTGTTGCTATTATTTTTATTTTACTTGTTGTGGTTTATTCATTACTAACTTATATCAGGGTTTATTTAAACTATATTTAAAGTTGATTTTGGTGTCACAATAAATACTCATGTTTTCAAATTCATGATTAGTTGTGTAATTAATTGTGATTACAATATCTATCAAAGTAATTGTGATTATTATTTTTGCCAGCCTAAGTAGAAGCTTCATCTGAATGTTCTGGACTCCTGTGTACATGCCGTGAGCAGAGTTGTATTGTCCTTTAAAGGGTAACCACTTTTTGGGGGGATTTTGCCTATCGTTCACAATCATTATGAGAGATAAGAAGCCAAAAGTTATTTTTGTTTTTTTTCGCTTACTAACATAAAAATCGTCTCGTCCTAGGTGGCTAGCAATGCAGCTAATGGGAGCAATCAATTCTACCTTAAATCACTTTAAAAATGCATTAAAAAACCGTCAACAATACTTCATTTACATCCCGTAACCCGTATAATAACAAAGCTGTAGCGACATTCTAATTGTAAGAGCGAACACTGAATAACTATTTTTCTATAGCGTACTAACACATCAACATGCTTCAGTATTAGTGGTAAAAGCTAGCCACAGCAAGAGATAAGCTAGCTTCTACGTCAGCACAAAACACGTTTGAGTTTGTAATGCACAACAGTGCGAAAAGACACCAATATGTACTGACTAAAAACATGAATAATCATGATACAGTATCTGTATTATCTCTATTGTCGCAGTATTTTTTAAATGTGCTCAACATTTTAAAAATTTACTTACCGTATTTCCTTGAATTGCCGCCGGGTATATAGTATGCGCCTGCCTAGAATTATCGCCGGGTCAAACTCGTTTCGCAAAATAATTAGCGCATGCTAAGCATTACCGCCGGGTTAGAATTACCGCCGAGTCAAACTCATTTCGCAAAATATTATTTTTATCAGCGCATGTCTAGAATTACCGCCGGGTCAAACTCGTTTCGCAAAATAATTAGCATATGCCTAGAATTTCCGCCGGGTCAAACTCGTCATGTCACGAGTGACACTTCACTTGTCATCATTTTCAAAATGGAGGAGGCTGATTTCAGTAATTTAAAATTGCATAAAGGGAGAAGATAAAGAGCTATTCAGTAGGATTTAAGGTCCAAGCTATTGAATATGCTAAAAAGAACAGTAAGCAGCTATGTTTTATTAATATACCGTAGCTGCGTGTGTCAAATATGAGTCATTAAATGACAAGGTGGCACCTGATGGCCATAAGACGTAACTACACGTTTTGTCCATATTGATAAAAATAGTTTTCATTTATGAGATCAAAATAATAATCAAGATTTTTTTTAATCAATATTGAAATTACAATTATTGATTGTAGGGAAAACAGAGTTAGGGTGGGGTGTGAACAGGACTCCATTATGTACTTTGTAATGTCTAAGATATTATAGATAAATAGATACATGTTATTCATACATTTAAAGACAAATATTTGTTCTTTTGTTCATTAACAGTATCACTGTGTCATCTTTTTCTCATAACATGATTATCTCTATTGTTACATTTTGGTAGATTTTTTTTTTTGGTTATGTACATTTATATGTACATGCACATGCTATATCGGGACGGACCCATTAAAAGTTTGAGCAAAAATATGTCGTATATGAATTAACTATACACAATAAAACATGAACAAAATGCTATGTCACATAAATGTAACTCTGTGACATGGAAAAAACCTACAAGTAATGTAAAAAAAAACATGGTGTTTACTTTTTGATATCAAAATATGACATAAAGCAGTTTGGCTAATCAAAATAAAGTCTAATAAACAAGCTTTGGTCTTCTCTAACATACGAGGGCGCTAGTGAACCTTCTTGCGACTACTCGGCTGCAGAAGAAGTGACAACAAGCAGAAACAGTTAGCAGCGATCGTTTATTTTTTCCTCTCGCTTGCACTTTGAACATGGAGGATTACATATTTAAAATAAAACCGTTTTCTAAACTGGACTTTCAATCGAAGCAGGATGTAATAATTAAAGGAATATCTCCATCGAGACAGAGAGACTTAAAACTGAAGAAAGATAAGGAAGACTTCTATAAACAAGTTATCGATGCTTTTGTTCAGAAGGAGCTGCGCATGGACTTCATTTATAAGTAAAGGTAAGACCATAATAATGTTTTTTTTATTAAATGTGCTTTTCATGATGGTATCCTTACATCACACTCAAATTTATAAGCGCAGGCCTAAATTTACTGCATGCCTTAATTTACCGCATGCCTTTGGTAAGCGCCAGAGTGAGGAGGGGGGTGGGGGTGGGAGGGGGTGTGGGGGGGTTCTAAAATAATTAGCGCATGCTTACATTTACCGCATGCCTTTGGTAAGCGCTGGAGTGAGAAGAGGTTTTAAATTAATTACCGCCCCGGCGCTAATTCAAGGAAATACGGTATACTGAAATCTTTTGACCAAGTTTTATTAAAAAAAAACCCCACAAACAGCACATTCAAAATTATTTCCTTTGTAGAAGAAACATTGTAGATAAGAACACTGTTTCATGGATTTCAAGTAGACATTGAATGTGCATATGAAAGCAACACAATCACACTAGATTTATAAACAAAGTAACATGGCAGAAACAAAACAACATAAATAAATACAAATAAATGTGAAAATTGTGCGACAAAACACCCTATGGACATAAGAGATCCACAGTTAAAACAATTGTAAGAATTTTGCAAGGTGGCACCTGATGGCCATAAGACGTAACTACACGTTTTGTCCATATAGATAAAAATAGTATTCATTTATGAGATCAAAATAATAATCAAGATTTTTTTAATCAATATTGAAATTACAATTATTGATTGTAGGGAAAACAGAGTTAGGGTGGGGTGTGAACAGGACTCTATTATGTACTTTGTAATGTCTAAGATATTATAGATAAATAGATACATGTTATTCATAAATTTAAAGACAAATATTTGTTCTTTTGTTCATTAACAGTATCACTGTGTCATCTTTTTCTCATAACATGATTATCTCTATTGTTACATTTTGGTAGATTTTTTTTTTGGTTATGTACATTTATATGTACATGCACATGCTATATCGGGACGGACCCATTAAAAGTCTGAGCAAAAATATGTCGTATATGAATTAACTATACACAATAAAACATGAACAAAATGCTATGTCACATGAATGTAACTCTGTGACATGGAAAAAACCTACAAGTAATGTAAAAAAAACCATGGTGTTTACTTTTTGATATCAAAATACGACACAAAGCAGTTTGGCTAATCAAAATAAAGTCTAATAAACAAGCTTTGGTCTTCTCTAACATACAAAGTGGTTCAGTACAACAGTTTGGCCAACAAAAATAAACTGGAGTGATACCTCTCACATTGAATACACAATCTTTACAGCCTGCGTTCAATTCGATGAGATGTCAAAACATTATACTGTAGCTAGTATTGATGTTATTTGAACACTGATACAGTTTGCAGTTAGATAAAGGATGAGTGAACATCTCAATAAACAAACAAAAGACTTTATAAAGAAGTTGTGGCAACGTTCCCTACACATCGCCTGCTGCATGTTTTCTTACGTCACTAACTGTCACAGCAGCTGATGGATGCTGTATTGAGAAATTGAAAGCAACATCAAATAGTTTTCTCCTATGCTGTATACTTTTAATGTGAGACAAATGAGTCTGTCTCCAATATTGTCCACACCTGTCGCCATCTAAATACAGCAGTGCACTTTTAAACGCACGCCAAGACGCCACAGAATTAAAGCGAGGGAAAAAAGTATGTGTAGTTGTGTTCCACCATGTGTTTTCAAGCCAAACGGCGCTAGTGCGCATGCAACAGCGCTGCTGTGACTCCTTTTTCAGGAAGTAAGCAGTGTTGCCTAAAATGCATTAATAAATTAGGGTTTTTCAGTATTTAAAAATTCTAATTTGGTATTACTGTTGTGAATTTTACTGCGGTTTATAATGATAAACCGCATTATAAACCGGTATTTACCGTTACATTCCTAATCATGATCAATATTATAGGGGACTCACTCAATGAGCAGTTGTCCGTTTGATCAAGCTGGCCGGAGACGCTTCCAATTGATTTGGGCACTCCATTAATTCGGCATATCCTGGCTTCAATTTTCCAGATTTGCAGTGTGACCATGTCGCACTATGTCGGTGTCCGTCTGCTCCAGCGTTTAAGCCTCTTCTTCGCGTTCGCTTCTGTATGCAGCAGTTCATCCTCTGCATATGTAGTTAAAAAAAAAAAATAAGGTGGTGAATTTGTCCAAAAATAGTTGTCTTCGTTGTCTGTTACCAAGTCTGCCATGATTAGAAAACAAAACACACTTGTGTTTGATTCTGGCAATAGGATTATATTTGTTGCAGGAAGTCGGAAGTGCGCTGCTATGAAAACGGAAATAAATGCGCCGAAGAATGAGTTCCCGGCTGTGCATAAAATGACCAAAAATCAAATTTAGCAATGATTAAAATTATCAAAATACGGTAAATATTGTCCATATTACATATTGTTATGATTGTGTCTGTTACTACTACGTATACAAAACGTTGATGAAGTTGCCTTTGAAGGCTTTGAAGCCGCATCTTCTAAGCCTTTTAATCATCTTTAAAATCCTAATAAAAAAAAATACGTATTTTCTTGTCTCTCATATTGATTGTAAACGATAGGCAAAATTAAAAAAAAAAAAATCCATCTGTCATGTCTTTCATAATGATTGTGAACGATAGGCAAAATTCCAAAAAAAAAGTGCACTTTCCCTTTAAGGGGCCCGTCCTAGCCTCTAGTGTTGAGAGTTGATAAACCACGCTTGTTTCTCTTAAGGATGTAAGCATGACGCACAATACCTCTTAACAATGTGTAATTCGCGCTGGCCTCCCCCCATGCCAGGTATCTCCTACCTCCACTTGATGTTCCACACGGGTCCGTGGACCATCAAACTGTCCAAGCACCAGTGGTTCGTGCGTCAGGCTCTCATCGACACCAGCCTGACCGCCTCCGTCCTCAACCTCCTGGCGGTGGCGTTGGAGCGCCACCAGACCATCTTCCAGATGCAGCTCCACAGCAAAATGAGCACACGGCGCGTTTTCGTCCTCATGCTCTTAATTTGGCTGGTCGCCATCATCATGGGCCTGGTGCCCACCATGGGCTGGCACTGTCTGTGCGACCTGGAGAACTGCTCCACCATGGCGCCGCTCTACAGCCGCAGCTACCTGGTGTTCTGGGCAGTCCTCAACCTCCTCACCTTCTCCGTCATGGTGGGCGTCTACACCCGCATCTTTTTGTACGTGCGGCACAAGAGTGAGCAGATGTCACGGCACACCACACAAATAAGACAACGTGAGACCGTGTTGAAACTGATGAAGACCGTCTCCATGATCTTGGGTGAGGTGACACATCCTAACACAACCTAATGCATTGCCTGACTTAGCTTGTCTCAGCACGTCTGCGCTTGTTTACGCACACACACTCTTTCCCTCCGTTTCCCAGCAGCTCTTCTTGTTTTTTATTCAACTACCTCCCAGTCCTGCTACTTGCACCATGCCTGAGCCTCCCCTTTGCCTTCGCATTGCTTTTCCAACATGACAATAAATTCTTCAAGTTTTTTAAAAGTCCTACACGTTCTCCCCCTGTCGCTTAGCAGCGAGCGCTCGTCACCTCTGGCATGTGAGGGAGGCCAGGAAAACCCTGGCGTGCCCTGACAAGGAACTGCATACTTCAGTCACTATGACACAGAGAATAGCATGTGTGTGTGTGGGAGCGTGTGTGTGTTGTTTGTGTAAGCATGCGCGTCTCTGGACCGTCTCAAGAGTCGTGACACCGTTTCTGTTAGGATTGCTTTCGTGCGACGTGCCAGCCGGCGTCACGTCCGCCCGTAGCGTGCACAAATTATTATTGATGCAGCGAAAAAATTCCTGAGCTGCCCAATCAGGTGTTATGATAATGAAATGTGATCATGCAGACTAAACTTTGTGCGTGCATGTGTGAGAGGAATTTTACAGTACATTCCCCTTCTCTCTTTAGCACCTCCTGCTTTTGACATTCTTCAGCACATCCTGTCTGTTTTCCCTTCTCTCACACCTGCAAAATGCACAAAGTTTCACATATTTGTATGTACAGTCGTATCTCAACTTACGAGCTTAATTGGTTCTGTGACGAAGCTCTTAACTCAAAACACTTGTATCTCAAATCAACGTTGCCCATTATATTGAATTGAAATCAATTTAATCGGTGTCTGCAGCACAATTTTAACTTGTAACATAAACAAGAAAAACAACATTCTAAATAACAAATATTGTACTGCAAACAACAGTATTTTTATGAAGTAATGTAATAATGTGAAGAATGTTTCTTGGAGAGTGGACTTCTATGGCAGGGGCAGTGTTTCCCATAAAATGCCAAGATACCTGTGGCGGTGGGGGCGTGGCTATGGGCGTGGTCACCATGTCATCATCGAGTAATTTGCATAATTTACTGCAATGATTTGATTTTCTCTAAAAAGGCTCAAAAAATGTATACTTACTAATTTATAATAACAGTTTTGTTTTAAACGTCCATCCATCCATTTTACAATATAATTACAACACTTTATGTACATATTTATATACAGATTTGAACAATAAGTTATTCATTGAAATATATTTATTAATTGTGGTTCTTACAAAAAATATAACTTATAAAATATAAAAGCTAATATGTCTCAAAGTTCTGCCCCTTTAATTAGTGCATACTAAATAATTTAACTTTAGCCTACTACTACAACCATATTATTTACCAGCAACATAAAGTGAAACAGAGGCAGAGGTGTCCTGCCACAGTCAGTAACAAATAAACAGAAAACAGTAGTGGTGGTAGATAGACACAGAGCTTCATCAAACATCTGATCCACTGAACAAAGAGCTCCAAAAATCTTGAACTTTAGACTGCCATCAGTTTTACTCTCTACACTTAACCATGTGTTTCCTACTGCCTGCAGACTTTGCACTCTTTGTTATATACACATATTGTGTTTCTAATATAAATACATTTAATAAAGTCAAATACAAATAAGGCAACAAGAGAAGTATCCTACACTTCTCTTTTGTAAAGTAAATCTGAACAGCCGATATGTGCATTTACATCAACAATATGATTTGCCTGAGAAGCTGGAGAGGACAAAAAATAAATAAATAAAATTTTTTTATTTTTTTTTATTTTAATTTTTTAATTTTTTTTAAATTTGTGGCGGACATAATTCTTTCGTGGCGGGCCACCTCAAATAAATGAATTTGTGGGAAGCCCTGAGGGGTTCCTAACCTTTTAGACCTCGGGCCTATATTTCTACTACAGAGAGCCTGCGGCCTACTAAAATATTAACACTGAATTGCCCCAAAAGGGACAAGCGGCAGAAAATGGATGGATGAATAGTAAGGGTGTAACGGTACACAAAAATTTCGGTTCGGTACGTACCTCAGTTTAGAGGTCACGGTTCGGTTCATTTTCGGTACAGTAAGAAAACAACAAAATATAAATTTTTTGGTCATCTATTTACCAAATTTCTAAACAATGGCTTTATCCTTTTAACATTGGGAACACTATAATAATTCTGCCCAAAAATAGAAATAGCTCTGTGTGTGATGGATGTGAGCCACCACTAGGCTGATCAGTGCAACAGCAGGCAGTCATGAATGCTAAGCATAACAATAACATTCATATACACACAGGGTCCATTGCCAGGGTTCATGTGGTCAACATATATAAAATAAAAACTAAATAAGATAAGGCTCAGAATGGTTTCTTAAAACCTTTCTACATATAAAGTGCTTTTTTTTGATTGATTGAGACTTTTATTAGTAGATTGCACAGTACAGTACATATTCTGTACAATTGACCACTAAATGGTAACACCCGAATAAGTTTTTCAACTTGTTTAAGTCCGGGTCCACGTTAATCAACATTAAACTGTCTCAAGTCGTTGCTCAGATTAAATAAAATGACAAAACTTTTCTTCTACATACGAAAAGTGCAACATTGAACAGTTTCAAGTCAACTCAGCCTCAGATTAACTTTTCTTCCCCCCGCCCCAGCCTTTAACCCTGGTGACTTTCACTCAATATTCATGTTTTTTGCCAGAAAAATCAGTTTATCCACATTGTCTGCAGAAAGAGCAGAAAATACCCTTTCGCTGGGCTGGAGCTAGCAGGTATGGCAAGGTAGTGCCTGGCTAACTTGGCAGTAAGAGGATATGTGGGCTCATTGTTCGTCCACCAAAGAAGTGGGTCAAAATCTAGTTTTTAATGCAATATGGTCTTAAATCTGCTGCTATAAAAACACCAACGGCATTTGTTATTGCTTTAGCCCTGCCTGACTCGCCGAGGAGAAGCTGCTTGAATGATGTGGAGAGCTGTGTTTGTTCGTCTTTCTCTTCGTTGAAGCGATGTGGTGCAGCTTCAAATGGGTTAGCATGTTTGACGTGTTGGCAGAAACATACCCTACTGCTGCTGAACAATGTCGGCAAACCGCTTTGGCTTTCTCCGCCTCTCGTCCTCCGTTGTTGTATCGCACCGCGAAGCCAAAGTGTTCCCAAACGGGAGATCTTAACGAGGCAGGAGGGTCTTCCAGCTCTGGCTTTTACATGTTGTAGTAGCCCAATCGTTGCTAGCATGCCGTGTGTTGTGCCTCGGTGTGCATTGTTTACACAACGTGCGGTGCGCTACTTAATATGTCCGTGTGGAAACTCGTTCGGTGCACCTCCGTTCCGAACCGAACCCCCCGTACCGAAACGGTTCAATACAAATACACGTACCGTTACACCTTTTAATGGATAGTAATCTTACTCTTGATTTTAGTCCTACTACTTACTTAAAATTTAACAGGATAAACCTTGTCAAATGATAATGAAACTATGTGTTAATCTCAAAGATTATTATCAAGGGTTAGGTCAGGCTGATGACACCAAAAAAAAATACTACCGGTAATCAATTATGCTGCAAACGAAGGAACTGATACAAATAAATGTACATACAATTATGCAATGCAAAAATAAATACATTCTAACTTAATTAATAATACATATTAATAATAAATATATTTTCCTTAAATTGTCAATAAAATTTGAGTACAAACGGAAATACAGCGTCACCACAATGTAATATATCTGTTTTGTAGCTGTGGTCCGTATAGGCCGCGGCTATACTTAGTTGGAAAACACTTTTCCACCACTTATGGCAGTAATGACAATATTAAACAAACAGAAGAAGTATGGCGCTAATGTCATGGAGAAATTTCTTAAGCGCAAACATTATGACTAAAGTGGTGAAGCTGTATTTTCATTTGCACTCTAATTTTATTGACAGTTTAGTTAAGAAACATATTTATTATTGATTTAGCTTATTTATTTTAGCACAGCATAATAAATATTGTATGTAAATGTATTGTTTATTTGGTTAGTACTGTACTTCTTCTTCTAATCAGCCTGACCTGAGCCAAAGGTTTATTTGTTAAATTAATAATAATCTTTGTGATTGACACATGCTTTTATATCAATTGACAACATAGTAAACTGAAAGTACGTTAGATATAATTTTTTAATAAGATCAAAATCAAGAGTAAGATTACCGTATTTTTCGGACTATAAATCGCAGTTTTTTTCATAGTTTGGCCGGGGGTGCGAATTATACTCAGGAGCGACTTATGTGTGAAATTATTAACACATTGCCGAAAAATATCAAATAATATTATTTAGCTCATTCACGTAAGAGACTAGACGTATAAGATTTAATCGGATTTAGCAAATAGGTGTGGCAGATTGTTTGGTAAATGTATAGCATGTTTTATATGTATAGTTATTTGAATGACTCTTACCATAATATGTTACGTTAACATACCAGGCACGTTCTCAGTTGGTTATTTATGCGTCATATAACGTACACTTATTCAGCCTGTTGCTCACTATTCTTTATTTATTTTAAATTGCCTTTCAAATGTCTATTCTTGGTGTGGGGTTTTAACAAATACATTTACCCAAAAAATGCGACTTATACTCCAGTGCGACTTATATATGTTTTTTTCCTTCTTTATTATGCATTTTCGGCAGGTGCGACTTATACTCCGGTGCGACTTATACTCCGAAAAATACGGTACTCATTCGGTGTTAATAGTGGAGTGGTCCCCAGGCCCCTCTGTAGCGGAAAAGTTGGGCACCAAGGTCAAAAAGGTAAAGAACCCCTCCTATATACAAGCCTGCTGGGAACTGCAGATGGAAATTAGCCTTTGGTACATTAACATTTTATATGTTCATAAATGTGCATTGTCCCATGTACTACAGCAAATGGGGACGTTCTATCAGGAGTTGTAATATACATCCATAAACAAGCTATTGGTGTGTTTAGTGGGACAGACGAAGGTTAAGTCGGAGAAAATGCTGTAGTTTAAAAATTACTTCATGTTTCTGTGCGGCGCGGTAGCAAATGCGTCACGGACCGATACGGTGGTTGGAGACCACTGATGTAATTGATTACTGTTCCCATCGTTGCAACGCCGTTGCCTTTACTGAGAATGTGAAGTGGCTAGTTTCTACAATTTGGTTGGTTGAAGTGCAAAGTGTCAGGTTTCAGCACACATCAACTGACTGGAGAAAGAGGATGTGGATGATGACTTTGTGGCAAATGCGATGATGATGATGATGATAATGATTGGCCGGGTAGGCGGATCCTGCCCTGCTCACGCTGTCTCACTGCACGCTCTGACTGACGCACAACAAGACCCGTGATAATCGCGACGAGTCAGAGCCAAGAAAATTGAAAAGTAGCGATCTCAAACTGCAAGTAGCGGCACTACTTTTCGCTCATTGAAATGAAAGGCAAGAATGTTTATGTAACATGCACGCTATGTCCAGGAAAACGTTTTTTACCAATGTCCCACTCAGGTAACTCGAATCACCCCTCACATCCAAACATGCCAACATGACACTTGTTGCTGCTGCTAACCTACACCAAAGCTGAAATGCAGCCTTTTTCTTTTTTTTTTGATCACATTCATCACATTTTGGAATTTTAAATTAATCATGATTTATCACAGGTAATAAATCACTTGCATACCGTATTTTCCGCAATATAAGGCGCACCGGATTATAAGGCGCACCTTCAATGAATGGCCTATTTTAAAACTTTGTTCATATATAAGGCGCACCGCATTATAAGGCGCATAGAATAGACGATGCAGTAGAGGCTGGGGTGACATTATGCATCCATTAAATCAGGGGTGTCCAAAGTGCGGCCCGGGGCCATTTGCGGCCCGCAGCTCATTGTTTACCGGCCCGCCACACATTCTGGAAATAATATTGCAAAAATAAATAAAAAAAGTAGAATGAGGTGAAATCTAACTAGAAAAAGTTGCAATGTTGACACAAAGCTGCCATGCAGGCTGTTTTTTCTTCTTCTTTTGTCTATCTTTATTTTTCTTTTTTTGCCGTTGCTAAAAACCCCCCCCAAAAAAACAATGTTATAATGAATTATTGACCTATTCAAGGCTCCAATTAGTTCAAATATTTCACTTTAAAATGTTTTATGTGGAAAATATTGCATATATTGTGTGGTTGCCATACAAAAACATCAACGTTTTCTTTGACAAAAGAGCATAAAACAAACAAAATAATAGTTCAAACGTAAAATTGACAGATATATCTGAAGTTGATCTTGTAACTTAAGTGTTGAAAGTAAAAAAAAAACTACCCGGTAATACAAATGTATCACTTTGAGTGGGGCACCTTTTAGATCCTAAATATATTTAATGGGATTTTATTTATCTTTTCACTGTGATTACTCAAAAATAACAATGAATTCAGTGTTTCCCATAAACTTCCAAGATACCTGTGGCGCGGGGGGGCGTGGCTATGGGCGTGGTCACCATGACATCATCGAGTAATTTGCATAATTTACTACAATGATATGATTTTCTCTAAAAAGGCTAAAAAAAATTATACTTACTAATTAATAACAGTTTCGTTTTAAACGTCCATCCATCCATCCATCCATCCATCCATTTTAAAATATAATTACAACACTTTATGTACATATTTATATACAGATTTGAACAATAAGTTATTCACTGAAATATATTTATTAATTGTGGTTCTCACAAAAAATATATCTTATAAAAATATAAAAGCTAAAATGTCTCTTAAAGCTCTGCCCCTTTAATTAGTGCATACTAAATAATTTAACTTTAGCCTACTACTACAACCATATTATTTACCAGCAACATAAAGTGAAACAGAGGCAAAGGTGTCCTGCCACAGTCAGTAAAAAATAAACAGAAAACAGTAGTGGTGGTAGATAGACACAAAGCTTCATCAAACATCTGATCCACTGAACAAAGAGCTCCAAAAATCTTGATCCTACACTTCTCTTTTGTAAAGTAAATCTGAACAGCCGATATGGGCACCTACATCAACTATATGGTTTGCCTGAGAAGCTGGACAGGACAAAAAAAAAAAAAAAAAAATTTTACTTTTTTTTTTTTTTTTTTTGTGGCGGCCTTAATTCTTTCGTGGCGGGCCGCCACAAATAAATGAATGTGTGGGAAACACTGTAATTAATATCAATGGTGTCCTGCATTATTGATGTTTTTAAGGCTCTAATTACTTCACATCAAACATTGCTTTCTGAATGTTTTGGGCAGTGGGGGAAATACTGCACATTTCAGTTTTATTATAAAAAACAAAGTTGTCTTGACAATAAAGGCATAAAACCTTTTTGTTTTTTTAAATTTTATATCAACCTAAAGTTGATATACTGTAGAGATTTACTGTAAGCGTTAAATTAAAAAAATTAAAAAATAATTTGACTTGTTTTTAACATTATAATGACTTAGACCCTTTATGGTCCCCGGGAGCCCTAAAGGTAAAAAAAAACCAAAATCCATATATTTTGTTATGATTTGAAAATGAAAATTATCAAAATGGCCCCCGCAGGCTTTAATTTTTCCGTGTGCGGCCCTCAGTGGAAAAAATTTGGACACCCCTGCATTAGATGGAGCTGCGCTAAAGGGAATGTCAACAAAACAGTCAGATAGGTCAATCAAACTTTATTAATAGATTACAAACCAGCGTTCTGACAGCTCCGTTCACTCCCAAAATGAATAAACAGCTGTTGTATTATTTTCCCCGAGGTAAAGTCAGTGACGTAGTATTTCGTTTATCTTTTAAGAACAGCAAGGTATAACATGTAGTGCAACATTTATATCACATAGTGGAGGGGAACTTTTCCTCGATTCAATAAACACATAAAAAACAGTCTGATACTGTTAGGTAAATCAAACGTTGCGAGACCTGTTGTGGCTCAATATTGGTCCATATATAAGGCGCACCAGATTATAAGGCGCACTGTCAGCTTTTAAGAAAATTGGAGGTTTTTAGGTGCGCCTTATAGTGCAGAAAATACGGTAATTGAAATTCCCTCAAGAAAAGACCCCAATATTTTTACACCGATGCAATTTTATTGTCAGAATGTTCTCCAGGAACATTTTTAAACGTTTTACTTGAATGCTTGTCATTTAATTGCCAAAAATGTGCAAACATTTTTATGTAAAGTTCTTTTAGGCTGTGTTTTGGTATACAGGTGCAGATAATTGCACTACTTAAAATGTTCCTTTGTGTCTTTTTACCTACGGAATATTTATTTTTTTATACATTTTTATTTCTACGCATATCATTTGGCACACTGCAATCTATTGAGTTCAGACAAATGCCAAATGTTCTTAAATATATTATAAACATCTTTGACGTTTTCAAACATAATAGCGAATACAATTACGAAATTTAAAATAACTCTAACTCTAGGTTTTGGGAAAATTAATTTGTAACTGTAACTAATTACTTTTTTAAGGTAAGATGACCAACACTGCTAGTTGTTATTGTTACCATCATACTATTAATGCTGTACTACAGTACAGGTACTGTACTTTTACACTTGTGTAACAGTACACTTAAAGTATTCCTTAAAATACTCCCAAAAGTTGGAGGCTGGATTTAAAGATTTCACTTGACATTATATGCTATGGGTTTAACCACTGAGGTTTTCATTTGTTTCGATCATTCATTACTGATGATAGATGGACATTTTAGCAAAGAAATTAAATAATTTTTTGCTGACTTAAAAAAAAAAACTAACTAGAGAACCACAAAGATTCAAACTTTTGAGATGCTGCTTCTAATTACCTAGGAAGTGGATTTTATTGAAATTGAGTAGCACTTTTGTGGCTGACGTCCTCTCTCTGCCTCCCCCTGCAGGCTGCTTTGTGATCTGCTGGACACCCGGCCTGGTGGTGCTGCTGCTCGACGGCCTGGGCTGCGACAAGTGCAAAGTGCTGCGCTACGAGAAGTACTGCCTGGTGCTGGCCGAGTGCAACTCCCTGGTCAACCCCATCATCTACTCCTTCAGGGACAAGGACATGAGGAGGACCTTCAAGGAGATCCTCTGCTGCATGTTCTGGCGCGGCGGCGACCACACGAGCACGTCTGGAGTTAACTTTAACTCCCTGGAGCACGAGGTACTGTCTGAGACCAACGGGACCGAAGTCAGCGGTCACAAACAAAGCAGCTACTAGCCGCCCTGCACTTGACCTCCATGCGTTTTTCTAATTGCTACGCCCGCCAAAATCTTTTTCTCAATGAGTGAATCTTTCAGGCAGCAGACGTTTATTCAAGCTCATTTTTATCAACAAATGATGACAGCTGAGAGATGGAATGCTCTTCTTATCTTCTCATTCCTTTAAAGCCTCTCAGCTTATCTCCCATCAAAGCATCAAGTGGCCGCGTGCAAGCAGCTGCAAGTTTGGTTTTCTGCTGACTTGCACATAGGAGCTTAAGTAGTAGTAGTAGTATTTTAAGTGCACGTAAGATTATTGTTAGTTGTAGTATTTGTATTTTTTAGTGTACACAGTCTTGCATTGTTAATAATGACTGCTGAAGCTTCTGTAACTAAAGGTCAGAGTACCGTATATGACAAGTCAGTACACCCCTCACATTTCTGTAGTTTTTAGTAGGGGCATCCCGATCAATCCGGTCTGATATCAGCAAAAAAGTATTGGAAGTAATCAGCTTGCATCTAGAATCTTTGATACAAGCATTCCTGCAGCACATTTACTTGTGCAAAGCTGGACAGCCAGTTAACATCTAAATGTCCTCCAATAAGCACACAAGGTTGTTTTTTTCCTTGTATTTATTAGCAAAGTCATTTACGTAAGGTAAACATGGTGGGCTATAGGCTACTAAGAGCTAGCGGCTACACAACAGCAAAGCACATAATACAACACAGGCTCGACATACGCGATAAGCGTCCTTAAATGAACAATGTTGTGATACTTGATTGACAGATGCGGCTCCCAGCTTAGTAAAAATAATCATCTCCATTGTGGCAAAGTAACTACATTTCTTAGTATCTTATGTAACATTATCACTGGAGGACGAGGCCAAACATGTTTCACACAGCGTAGTAATAGTAGCAAGCCAGGAGCAGAATGTTAATTGCTAAACTAGCTTGAAACGACACAACAAATAAGTGCTTCAAGAAGTCTGGATTATTATTTTATCGTTTAAAAATTCAGAGAATGATTCCCTGGTAAGAGGAGGACTTTGAGGCAAATACCAAAAGTGGTATATTAGTAGTTTTAGCTTTTAACTATTGTGTGATTAAACAATTGTATAGGGCTGGACGATTATGGCAAGAATAATAATCTCAATTACTTTGATTGATATTGAAATCACGATTAATAACACGATAATTGTTGTCATCCCATTGGGTTGAGTTTTTTCTTGCCCTTATGTGGGATCTGAGCTTAGGATGTCATTGTGGCTTGTGCAGCCCTTTGAGACACTCATGATTTAGGACTTTATAAATAATCTTTGATTGATTGATTGATTGATTGATTGATGGTGACCTGCCAGTCTTCTGGTAGACATGCTATTTTTTCACTCAAATGCTCACTCATCCCATTGACCGTTACGAGCTTAAGAATTTGCATGCATGTTGCGCCACCCTTTAATCGTTTTTTTTTTAATGTTTTTTTTGTATATGATCGTGAGAAGTCAAAATCGAAATTCAATTAATTGTCCAGCCATACAATTGTATGTAATAAAGAAAATAAGGAACATGTTTAAAAATTGTATTGATATTGTTAAACTGTCATGGGCACTTACTAGAAATATATTAAAAAATTCAGTTCATTTACTAGATCGCTATTGGTATTGGCCGCTCTCACTCATGGAAGATTGGTATTGGAATGTGCAGCATAAAACCCTGATCGCAATATCTATAATAATTATACTTGCATATTCTTACACATCAATCAATCAATGTTTATTCATATAGCCCTAAAGCTTCCAAGGCAGAAGCGTATTCAAAAGTATCCAGTAACAAACGTGTCCGCAGGGTTTGACACTGCATCATGATCTTAAATTAATGATTTATTGTAACCACTGAGTGGTGCCAAAAACAACTACCACTCCGCTTCAACTTAAAGTCCGTACAAGTCCAGTCCAGACGGTTAATAAATAGGTTATTGTTTTACATCCCTACTTTTGTTCTCTGTTTAAGTAATTTCACTTGATCTAGCCTTTTGTATAACATTCCACACTTCAAAATAATAAAAGTATGCTATGCATGAGAGCTGTGCTGACATTGTGTTAGATCAAAATAAGTATTGACTAAAAGTCAAGGCTCCAATATGGGTAATGGTATTGAAAATGAAAAGGTTGTATCGGGACACACCTAACATTATGCCTTTTTGCTCTATTTTTCCATTTTGGGGGGTATTTTATTTCCACAATATTCTACAGATCTATAAAAACACGAGCGGTGTGGCGCACTTTGGACACCCCTGGTTTACATACTTTAAGTATGTCTCCAGTATTCTTAGCACTGCTGCTCGCCAGGACTCCCGCTCGTCAAAAGCTGGGCTGCATGCTTGTGGAGGTGTTCTGCATACTTCCACACCTCGCCTTTAACGGGCTTGTAGAGGTTCCCTGCATGTCTGGATGTCTGTTCTCACATCGAATAATTCACCTTTCGTGACCGCTTGTATTTGATTACAGAGTAAACGCGTGACGCAAGCAACACTTCTTGTCTTTCATTTTTAACGCGTACTTTGTTTAGTTTAGACATGTTGGCTTACAAATCCAAACATGTAACTTTGATCAATTCCTTTTAGTCAGGAAGCAGCGTTTTAAAGACTGCAAACATCTTGTTTACGTCTAAAAGCTTTCCTTTGCAGAACTGAACCAGTGTTTTCTTTTTAGTCAGCAGCCAACACACGTTCTGATTGTGTGGAATTATTTTACAGTACTTCCTGCACACACAGCTGTAATGATAGTCTTCTCATATCAAACTAGATGGGCTCTTAATGTCTGTTTGTCGCACACATTGGGAGATAAAATACAACTTTTTTTTATTGGGGAGGGGTGTCTCCAAAATAAAAGCGTTGCGAAAACTTGCTTGATGAAATCGGATCGCTTCGTTTTAAAACCAAATGTTTCCCATTTAAAGTTGATTGTTGTGATATGAAGGATGTCCAGATGTGCGTTACAAGGCCTTGACTTAGTCACACACACACACACACACACACACACACACACACACACACACACACACACACACACACACACACACACACACACACACACACACACACACACACACACACACACACACACACACACACACACACACACACACACACACACACACACACACACACACACGAATGCAGGCTGAAATTTCAGCTTCCTGGAAATGGAGCGGTTTTCTTTACAAGCTCATTTAAAGGCCTACTGAAATTATTTTTTTTTATTTAAACGGGAATAGCAGATCCATTCTATGTGTCATACTTGATCATTTCGCGATATTGCCATATTTTTGCTGAAAGGATTTAGTAGAGAAAATCGACGATAAAGTTCGCAACTTTTGCTCGCTGATAAAAAAAAGCCTTGCCTGTACCGGAAGTAGCGTGACGTCACAGGAGCTAGTATTCCTCACAATTCCCCATTGTTTACAATGGAGCGAGAGAGATTCGGACCGAGAAAGTGACGATTACCCCATTAATTTGAGCGAGGATGAAAGATTCGTAGATGAGGAACGTTACAGTGAAGGACTTGAGAGGCAGTGATGGACGTATCTTTTTTCGCTCTGACCGTAACTTAGGTACAAGCTGGCTCATTGGATTCCACACTCTCCTTTTTCTATTGTGGATCACGTATTTGTATTTTAAACCACCTTGGATACTATATCCTCTTGAAAATGAGAGTCGAGAACGCAAAATGGACATTCAGTGCCTTTTATCTCCACGACAATACATCGGCGAAATGCTTTAGCTACGAGCTAACGTGACAGCATCGTGCTTTAACTGCATATAGAAACCAAAAAAATAAACCCCTGACTGGAAGGATAGATAGAAAATCAACAATACTATTAAACCGTGGACATGTAAATACACGGTTAATGCTTTCCAGGCTGGCGAAGGTTAACAATGCTGTGCTAACGACGCCATTGAAGCTAACTTAGCAACTTAGCAACGGGACCGCACAGAGCTATGCTAAAAACATTAGCTCTCCACCTACGCCAGCCAGCCCTCATCTGCTCATCAACACCCGTGCTCACCTGCGTTCCAGCGATCGGCAGAAGGACGAAGGACTTCACCTGATGCGTTTGGCGGCCCGGAGACGTAGGAAGTCAAGGTGAGGTCGGCGGCTAGCGCGGCTAGCGCTCCAACAAAGTCCTCCTGGTTGTGTTGCTGTAGTCCGCTGCTAATACACTGATCCCACCTACAACTGTCTTCTTTGCAGCCTTCATTGTTCATTAAACAAATTGCAAAAGATGTCCAGAATACTGTGGAATTATGAAATGAAAACAGAGCTTTTTGTATAGGATTCTACGGGGTACCATAACTTCCGTTACTCTGACTTCGTCACGCGCATACATCATCATACCGCGACGTTTCAGCCGGATATTTCCCGGGAAATTTTAAATGTGACTTTATAAGTTAACCCGGCCGTATTGGCATGTGTTGCAATGTTAAGATTTCATCATTGATATATAAACTATCAGACTGCGTGGTCGGTAGTAGTGGCTTTCAGTAGGCCTTTAATTGAAGGGGAAAAGCAACAGAAAGCATCATGTTTGGTGGTTGGGCCACCAGAGGGTGCTGTTTGTCCCTTTCAGGTGGAAGATGGCCTGTTGGAAATAATAGAGATAAGAATAATCTGTTCCCAAGTCAAACTGTTGCCATCATGAAACCCTTACTGGCTGTATAAGCAATATTTTAAAGTGCTTCTCTTATTCATAACCCTCATAGCTTTACATTTAAAAACATATGTTAAAACAAGTTTAAAGAAATCTCATTTGTGCAAGAAAAGTAAAAACAAAGTGAATCAAATCAATCAATCAATCAATGTTTATTTATATAGCCCTAAATCACAAGTGTCTCTGTTCAAGTAAAGTCCCCAAAAAGTTGTCTTTTCAAAAATTTGGAAAAATATATCGCATAAAGACAACATTTATGAAAATTCATTAATTTGCACAAAAAAGTCAAAGTATTGCTAAAAGTCGCAAAATATTATGTGCAAAGGGTTGCAAAAATACATCTACCGGTAATTTGTTGAATGGAAGAAGTCATGGAAAAACAGATTTGTATAAGGTAGGGAAAAAACTCAAATTTATGCTAAGACTTGTGAAGATGACATATTTGTGCAAAAAATATGGAAATTGAATTGCAAAAAGTCAGGAAAATTGTTTTTGTGAAAAATTTAAAAAAAAACTATAAAACAGGTCACAAAAATACATTTTGTAAAGGTAATTAAAATAAAGTATTACAAGTAAGAAAAATAATTGAAAAAGAAATAAATAAAAAGTTTGAAAGTGAGGAAAATCAAAGTTATGCTAAAAGTGAGTTCTCGGAAAAATCGAAAATAATTCACCCTAGAGGTAGTGAAAATAAAAGTGCTGTGTGCACAAAGTCAGAAGAATGTTTACATGTTGTTTAACAAAAAGTCAAGAAAATCTAATCCATGAAAAAAGTTAAAAGGTCATGAATACAATCTTAAGTGTCTTGAAAGTAGGGAAAAATACAACAAATGTGTTTTAACGCCAGAAAAAGTAAAGTGTTTGGGAAATTTTAAAATGCGCAATAAAATACAATTTGTGCAAAAAAAAGAAACAGATGAGAAAAATGGATTAGATTGTCCCCCAAAATTTGGGACAATATATAAAATAATTGTATTTGTGTAAAAAATTACTTAAAGGCCTACTGAAACCCACTACTACCGACCACGCAGTCTGATAGTTTATACATCAATGATGAAATCTTAACATTGCAACACATGCCAATACGGCCGGGTTAACTTATAAAGTGCAATTTTAAATTTCCCGCTAAACTTCCGGTTGAAAACGTCTAGATATGATGACGTATGCGCGTGACGTCAATGGTTGAAACGGAAGTATTCGGACACATTGTATCACAATACAAACAGCTCTGTTTTCATCTCAAAATTCCACAGTATTCTGGACATCTGTGTTGGTGAATCTTTTGCAATTTGTTTAATGAACAATGGAGACTGCAAAGAAGAAAGCTGTAGGTGGGATCGGTGTATTAGCGGCTGGCTGCAGCAACACAACCAGGAGGACTTTAGTTGGATAGCAGACGCGCTATCAGACGCTAGCCGCCGACCGCATCGATGATCGGGTGAAGTCCTTCGTCGCGCCGTCGATCGCTGGAACGCAGGTGAGCACGGGTGATGATGAGCAGATGAGGGCTGGCGTAGGTGGAGCCCTAATGTTTTTATCATAGCTCTGACGAGGTCCCGTAGCTAAGTTAGCTTCAATGGCGTCGTTAGCAACAGCATTGCTGGGCTTCGACAGGCGGCACAACATTAACCGTGTAGTTACAGGTCCAGTGTTTGGTTCGGTGTCTCCTGATAGTAGTATTGTTGATCTTCTGTCTATCCTTCCAGTCAGGGGCTTATTTCTTTTGTTTCTATCTGCATTTAAGCACGATGCTATCACGTTAGCTCCGTAGCTAAAGTGCTTCACCGATGTATTGTCTTGGAGATAAAAGTTACTGTGAATGTCCATTTCGCGTTCTCGACTCTCATTTTCAAGAGGATATAGTATCCGAGGTGGTTTAAAATACAAATCCGTGATCCACAATAGAAAAAGGAGAGAGTGTGGAATCCAATGAGCCAGCTTGTACCTAAGTTACGGTCAGAGCGAAAAAAGATATGTCTTGAACTGCACTCTAACGTTCCTCATCCACGAATCTTTCATCCTCGCTCAAATTAATGGGGAAATCGTCGCTTTCTCGGTCCGAATCGCTCTCACTTCTGGCCGCCATCACTGTAAACAATAGGGAACTTTGCGGAAATGTTCAGCTGACTACGTCACGCTCCTTCCGGTAGGGGCAAGGCTTTTTTTTTGTCAGATACCAAAAGTTGCAATCTTTACCGTCGTTTTTCTCTACTAAATCCTTTCAGCAAAAATATGGCAATATAGCGAAATGATCAAGTATGACACATAGAATAGATCTGCTATCCCCGTTTAAATAAAAACATTTAATTTCAGTAGGCCTTTAAGTTTTCCCCCAAAATTTGAGAAAATGTACAAAGTCATTTATTTTGTGTAAAAACCTGGTAAAACTTGTGTGCAAAAAATAGAAGAAAAGGGTTAGAAAAACCCCCCAAAACATTTTCCTTTTAAATTTGAGAAAATTAATAATAGAATGTGTGTAAAAGTTGCTAAATCCAGTTTCTGCTATTTAGCAAGGAAAAATTATGAAGTTGGTGGTGGGCCATCATAAAAACATAATTCACGTTCAAAGTCATATTTTCGCATTCTTCTCTCTATTCAAGTGGAAAAAAGTTAAACACAATCAAATCTTGTTGATTTTTTAGTTTCTTTTGGCTGAATTCAAATTTGAAGGTACTACATCAAGGTGTCCCCTAAGTGCATGTTTCCTTAGGAACAGTAAATGAGGGAAGCTGTGATTGGACAGTGCACAAATTAGCATACTTGTTGTCAAAGTCAGTCAAGTGTTGTGTAGCTTCTGCTCTCTTGTTGAGGTTGGGGGAAAAAAACTTCACAAAGCTAACACGGCGTGCCCACACATGTTTTCCGCTAACCTCCTTTCTCCTTCTCCACTTCCTGACTTGGTCCCGTTCTTTCCCCTCCTTTCACTTTCACTTCCGCCTGTAGAACTCAAAGTCTCGCGACGTGGAGCTGATGGAGAAGAGCAACGGGACGCCGCTCATCAGCAACGCCTCGGAGGACAGGACGCAGCCTTTGCAGAGTTGGAATTAACACACAAACGCCTCAAGATTGTGGAGAAGTGACTCAATCCGTTTGGAAAGGGAAAGTGGGCGGGGCCTCAAACCTCAAGGAAGGTCTGGACCCTATTTCCTGTTTTACGACTTCTCCCAAACATTCACAAAGTTATTCATCGTGTGCAAGACTTAACGAGTCCTTGTTGCTCACCCCTAAATCTTCTGTACCAGTAAAGAACAAATACACAATTTTGTTTTTATTAAAACCGTTTTTTTTGCAATCCACCAACTCAAAAGGGCTAAATGTTATATTTGTAAGGTTTTTTTTATTTAGATATTTTTTCTTCTTAATGAGACGTGACCTCATGTCAGCTTTCTTCTTCATGTCCAGTTCAAGTCAGGAAGAAGTTATTCAATCTTTTAGGATTTCTACTGACTGAAGAAAAAAAAAACCTAATATTGGCAATAAATTCTCTATTTTGTGTTTTACTAACTTTAGCTCGGTTTAAAAAAAATAGTTTTTTTTCTTCATGTTTCTATTTGCTAAAAAAAACCCACAAAAGACAATCCTGCATTTTCTAAAAGTGAAATTGTTAGATAAATAATATTTGGTATAAAAAGTCCAGAAAATAAATGACATTTCTGCAAATATAAATCATAACTGTGCCATAAATCTGTGTGGGAGATTAATTTTAATTAAAAGTCAGGAAAATTTTATTTGGGCAAAGAGGTTGGAAAAATATTTAATGCAAAAAGTTGTTGGCAAAACTAAGGAGTAAAAATTTCAGTAAAAATGGATGCAAATAAAAATCACACAAAAAAAGTATGAAAACTGAATCTGCAAAACAGAAACATTGTGCAAAAAAAAATTATTAATGCAAGGTGTTAAACTAAACGTTATGAAAAAATTAAATCTGCAAAAATGTCTGGATTTGTATTTATTTATTATTTTTCAAAATTAAAAGTGGAGCATTTTTGCAAATACATTTTTTATTGTTTTTGTGTGTGAAAAGTTAGAAAAGTGTGTTAGATTGTTGTCAAATATTACACATTTATTTAGCAACATTTTTTAAAAGTACCCATTTGTACAAACATTTATTTTGGTAAAAAGTTAGAATGTCAGAAATCTAATTAGTGCAAAAAGCCAGGGCAACAAAAAAAAAAAGCATGCCTAAAAAGTTCTGGAAAAATGCCCTGAAAATAGTACAAAAGTAGTCGAAAATGTTCATTTGTTTGAAAGTTAGAGATTTGTTCTTTTTTGTTGAAAGTATAACTTTTACAAAATAAATGTGCAAAAATCAGTGAAGTGAAATGGAGAATACAAGTGAACGTGATATGACGCAGCAAAGCTAGTGAAACACAAAATTTGGGTACCTGTCAACAGTAAAATTATTTGCTGTGAAAATACGTGTATAGATCTGTCATATTTTCAACAATTATTATTATTTTTTTTAAATCTCAAGTATGAGGAAGAGAAGAGATGAAAAGTATTTCTGCTGACTTGTGCATATTTGGTTTAGTAGAGGACTGATCGATGTTCTTTCTGAAGACAGTGATGTCATTAAATATTTTACATTTACACACAGTTCCTTTTTTGAAGGTCACGTCCTCTCTCGTCTCCTTTGTTGAACTTTCATTTGTTCTTTCTTCATCCGTCCTTCCTCCGGTCCACAGCTTTTTTCAGCCATGTCGCCACCGACGCTTTGTTTCGTGAGTGTCTCTTCTTTTTACCTTTCAGGTTTAGGAGCGGCTTCAACATCTTCTCGCGTCTCCTCTGACATGTGTCCTTCCTCAAGGGCGCCAGCAATCTGCTCCCAAGTGACGACCTCTGCTCCAACGACAACGTCTTGGAGGACAAGACGCCCATCACCAGAGGACCACCTGCAGTGAGACACACCTTTGCATGAAGAGTTAGTAAAATAGAATATATTGAGTTAGTAAAATAGAATATATTTAGGCAAGAAAAGTCACGTAAAGGAAGTACATTTGTGCACCAAAAGTTAATCACACTTTTTAATTCAAACAATAAAATTTAGAAAAATAATGGATAAATCAAACGTGTGTATAAAGTAATCATAGTTGTGTGAAATCAAATATCGGCAACAAAATAAATGAAAATACATTTTGGCAAGAAATCACGAAAGTAAATATTTTCCCAAAAAGTTGTCTTACTAGGTGAAGAAAATAATTATTGTGAGCATGACAAGTATACTGAACAAAAATATAAAAGCAACACTTGTTTTGCTCCCGTTTTTCACAAGTTGAACTCAAAGAGCTAAAACCTTTACTGTTTACACACAATATATTTTCCTCTCAAAAATTGTTCACTAAATCTGTGTTAGTGAGCATTTCTTCTTTGCCAAGATAATCCGTCCCACCTCACAGGTGTGGCACATCAAGATGCTGATTAAACGGCTTGATTATTGCACAGGTGTGCCGCAGGCTGCGCACAATAAAAGGCCACTCTGAAATGTGTGGGAGTCTGGTGGTGTCAGAAAAGGAGTCAGTATCTGGTGTGACCACCGTTTGCCTAACGCAGTGCAACACATCTCCTTCGCATAGAGTTGATCGGGTTGGTGATTTTGGCCTGTGGAATGTTGGTCCACTCTTCTTCAATGGCTGTGCCAAGTTGCTGGATATTGGCAGAAAGTGGTCGTATACGCCGATCCACAGCATCCCAAACATGCTCAATGGGTGACATGTCCGGTGAGTATGCTGGCCATGCAAGAACTGGGATATTTTTAGCTTCCAGGAATTGTGTACAGATCCTTACAACATGGGGCCGCGCATTGTCATGCTGCAACATGATGTCTCGGGTGAATGGCACAACATTGGGCCGCAGGATCTCGTCACAGCATCTCTGTGCATTCACAATGCCATCAATGAAATGCACTTTGGTTCGTTGTCCATAACATACCATACCCCACCACGGGCCACGCGATTCACAACGTTGACATTAGCAAACTGCTCCCCCACACACGCTGTCTGCCGTGAAGAGAACACCTCTCCGACTTGCCAGATGCCAGCAAATGTGAGCATTTGTCCACTCAAATCGGTTATGACCACGAACGGCGGTCAGGTCGAGACCCCGATGAGGACGACAAGCATGCAGATGAGCTTCCATCTGACAATTTTCTCACAGTTTGTGCAGAAGTTATTTGGTTATGCAAACCAATTGTTGCAGCAGCTGTCTGGGTGGCTGGATTCAGATGATTATGGAGGTGCACCTGCAGGATATGGAGGTCCTGGGCTTGTGTGGTTACACGTGGTCTGTGGTTGTGAGGCTGGTTGGATGTACTGCCAAATTCTCTGAAACGCCTTTGGAGACAACTTTTGGTAGACAAATGAACGTTCAATTCACAGGCAACAGCTCTGGTTGGCATGCCGACTGCCCGCTCCCTCAAAACGTGCGACATCTGTGGCATTGTGTTGTGTGATAAAACTGCACATTTCAGCGTGGCCTTTTATTGTGGGCAGCCTAAGGCACACCTGTGCAATAATCATGCTGTTTAATCAGAATCTTGATATGCCACACCTGTGAGGTGGGATGGATTTTTTGGGCAAAAAAGAAATGCTCACTAACACAGATTTAGACAAATTTGTGAACAATATTTGAGAGGAATAGGTATTTAGTGTTTATAGTTTTAGATCTTTGAGTTCAACTCATGAAAAATGGGAGCAAAAACAAAAGTGTTGCGTTTATATTTTTGTTCAATATATTAGCAACACAATTTAAAAAAGGAAAAAACAATACACTAAAAAGCTATAAAATCTAAGAAAATTAATTTTTGCAAGAAAAAAGTTGAAATAAAGTAAAAATGTTCATGCATAAAATTTGAAAAATAGTGCAAAAAGTTGATGATTTTCTATGTGTGTCGAAAGGTAAAGGCAGTAAAGTTATTGTAAGCATGAAAAATAAAACCACAAAAGGAAAAAAATACAACAATACACTAAAAAACAATTATATCAAAGAAAAAAAAGTTGTGCAAGAAAAAAAAGTTGGAATAAAGTAAAAATGTTTGTGCATAACATTAGGAAAAAAAATTCAAAAATTTGATTATATGAAATGTGTGTCTTAAGTTATAGAAAGTAATAACTATTGTGAGCATGGAACATGAAAGCACCAAAAGAAAATAAAAAAATAAAAATAATACACTAAAAGCAAATCAAAGAAAAAAAAATTTGTGCAAGAAAAAAGTTGGAATAAAGTAAAAATGTTTGTGCATAAACTTAGAAAAGTGGTGCAAAAAGTTGAAATACGTCAAATGTGTGTATAAAGTCATAACATTTGTGTCAAATCAACAAAAGTCATACAACTAAATGACGTTGGTGCAAAAAGTCATTATGTAAATTAAAGGAGATTCCTGAGCTATTTTAAGAGATACTGAGCTAGCCAGTCACGCGATCTGTTACGTACTAGTGGAACCACAGAAACCTTGTCTATGAAAGTTCTCATTCATCCTGGTCATTGTGTTCTCAGGGCATGCTCATACACTTAGATTGGTTCTAGTCTTCAATTTGGATTGGTCAGATCTAGTCTAGCAACTGTTGCCAAAACCCCAAATATTTATACTCTTAAAAACTAGGAGGGAGTGCTTTGGCAAGGATGGTTCCACACTATTGTATTGAGAAAAACAACTGTTGAGATGAACAATAGCCACCCTTCTGTCAACGTTTTCTTTTTTTCCATTTCGACAGGGTGGAACCATCCTCCCAACACCCTTTTTGTGTTGGGAGTATAAATAGTTGGGGTTTTGGCACCAGCTGCTAGACTAGATCTGAACCAATCTAAGTCCATGAGCATGAACTGATGAAGCCTACTTGGATGAGAGGCGAGACGTCTTCTAAGACAAACCAAACAGTCCAGTTGCGATCGATTGAATGCCCTGAGATTACAGATCCCTTCGCCAAGAACAAGAGTGCTAATCATGCAGACTTTGTGAGAGCCAACATCAATTACTTTGGGAAACATTATGATCCAGGACCTTATATTTTTGAAACAGATCCAGCTTTAGTGAAACACTAAGCATCATGTAGCAGTACTGCTAAGTGCCAAACAAGAAATACAAACTACGAACATAATAAAACAATCACTTACTGTACAGTGTCTGCTTTCACTGGGATGACGACTGATAGGATGTTCATATCTTCCCGTTTAGATGAAGAATTAATCATAATCTACACGAAGGGTTAAAAAGAAAAGTTGCAGCTGACACTCGTCTTCGGTCTTTTTGTGTTTTTCTCGCCATATAAATTAAATTTGACCGATTTATTGTTAAATCCTCTGATTATCCAGG